>NW_019239534.1:16732-119494 GCF_002742605.1 Olea europaea var. sylvestris
ATATATATATATATATAAAATAAAAAGACATTTTTCGTGAAAATAAAGCCAATCAAACGCACATTTAACGTAGAAAATTAATGGTCCATTTGTACGAAATTCATCCAAAGGGATCATTTATGCCAAGAATGCAAAGGTTTGAAACCATTCGCACAACTTTGAAAGGTTTGGAACAATTATGTAATGTTAACATAAATTTGGGACCATTTGTGTCGAATTTCATTTTTTTTAACGTCACACGTAATTATTAGATTTTTAGACCAACTCCGACGCTATCTTAAGCCAAATATTCAATTATCGATAATGTTAGAAATACGATGGCAGCGGACTCAGATTGTAGCTCGTATTAAATTATGTAGAATTAGCTAAAAAAAGTCATTTCGAATCAATCAAATCAGAAATCCATGAGTAACTATTAATATATTTTTCATCTATAAACACCTACATCACCCAACTTACAATGTTGTTTCTTGTATGCTTATATCGTTCACGTATTATGATGTAAAATTTGGGACAGGGACGGATGGGGGGGGGGGTGTTGTTTCTTGTATGCTTATATCGTTCACGTATTATGATGTAAAATTTGGGACAGGGACGGATGGGGGGGGTCGCAGGGCAGGGTTTTAATCCCCCCCCCACCCCATACTCAGGGCCAACAACATTTTTTTAAAGGTATTTTTTATTTTTTTGGGTAAAAAATCAATTTTTATGTGTAAAATTTTTTTTTCCACTTAGTAGCCCGGTATGAAATTTTATAACCCGATCTTGGATCCAATCTTGGATCTGTCCCTAATTTGGGATATGTCTAGTGTGCTATCAAGCTTGGTACTAAAGAGACATACAATTTGAATTATCATTTTTTGTTATTTTCTTTTATTTCGTTATGAAATTTTAGTATATGCATAAAGTAAATGTTGAGAGATTTGTTTTGATATAGCATCTCTCGTAGCGATAACCAAATGAAAAAAGGATATAGTTTGGCAAAGTTCGAAATGTTTTTGCAGAAATTACTGCACAACCAGTGACTTTGATCGCGTACTTCCAAGCGTGGGATTAGAATCTCTCTCTATAAATCTCTTTCCCCACATTTCTCTATTCTTTTATCTAAAGTTTAAATTAACAGTTCTTAGAGTGAATTAATGAATTAGTTTAGATTCATGAATGAGAGTAAGTTCATGAATAGTTCAAGTTCATGAATGAGTGTTGAGTTTATTTTTCAAAGACTCAAAGGATATGATTAAACTGTACGAATTAAAACAAGAACTGTTAATCTCATTTCCCTTATTCTCTATTCTTTTCTTCGAGTTTAAGTAAACAATTTTAATAGTGTTCTATGAATTTAATAAATTGCTATTTGTTTGTTGTATGTTAAGAGGCAACTTTTCATTTGAAACCCTTTAACAAATTCGTCGAGCAGGGCAAATAATATTTTGAGGGAAGTCATTCGTTACTCAAATTTAGAATTTACACTTATCAGTTCTATTTTAAACTACATATGGCAACACCAGCTAATGATATTAATTTATTCGCACTCGCGAGAAAATACGAGTAGGAGCAAGAATGAGTGTATACATAAGCGAGGGAGCTTCCTAAATTCCTTTTTCAGAGTTTTTGAGAGACAATGTGTTAAAGTTTAGATTATCGATTTATTTAGACCCGACGTGCGAAAATAATCAATTAAAAGTAACAACTCACTTTTTAATTGTTTCTAGATGATTAGATCAAACAAGTCAATCTATCCCATGTTTAAATATCACAGTTTGTAAATTGCATAAAGTAAATAACACCATTATGATCACATAGAAAACCCACAAAATTTCTCTCAATTTAATGGATATTTGACTATGTGGCTATGACTTTTGTGTCTTCGCAGATAAGGTTAAAGTAGTATTACAAGTAGTTCCCTTGTCAAATTTCTCCGGTCAATGACAAATCAGAGATCTGTTATGCATCTTCCATGTATGTGCAGAAATTACTATCTAATTTGATTATTCTTAGTTTAGGTTTGAAATTGATTCTCAAATTGAATCAATTTGATGGATATTTGACTTACCTCTTTTTCCCTCAATTTAATGGATATTTGACTATGTGGCTATGACTTTTGTGTCTTCGCAGATAAGGTTAAAGTAGTATTACAAGTAGTTCCCTTGTCAAATTTCTCCAATCAATGACAAATCAGAGATCTGTTATGCATCTTCCATGTATGTGCAGAAATTACTATCTAATTTGATTCTTCTTAGTTTAGGTACCTCTTTTTCCCTCAATTTAATGGATATTTGACTATGTGGCTATGACTTTTGTGTCTTCGCAGATAAGGTTAAAGTAGTATTACAAGTAGTTCCCTTGTCAAATTTCTCCAATCAATGACAAATCAGAGATCTGTTATGCATGTTCCATGTATGTGCAGAAATTACTATCTAATTTGATTCTTCTTAGTTTAGGTTTGAAATTGATTCTCAAATTGAATGTTTGTGGATAGGAAGTCCGTGCCGTGGATCATTCTACTTTTTCCATTCCAAGTTATGGTAAATGATAGAAAATATTGGTTTTTGTAGGAATTCCCCCGAGGTACTCAATTGTACAAGAGATAATATAAACGTATAGTATATAAGTAGACCACACCGTTAATCACAGTCACAACTTAAAATCAACATTGCCAATGAACAATCTTGCTATTGCAGCAACGGTCAATGATCAACGGCCGCCCTAGCTCACTTGGATTCCTGGATCCACCACTGGCTCGAAACAGCTACCAAACTCTATATTAGCAAAAAACCATGAAAATTATAATCTTCAATTAACGTCGGAAAAAAATCTTCTTTTATTCATTTAGTTATTGGTCTCCTCGCTGCTGAAAGATAAAATTGAGGCATGTAAAAAAAAAAAAAAAGGGAATTATACGAGCTTTCCCCTTATAGTTTATTTTCAAATTTGGTCATTTAAGAATTCAATTTCTTGGCCTTCGTGGTAAGGGATGGATTTTTGCGACTTTAAGTTCATAACATACATGAAAAATGTGCTGAAAAATCCATTGTTCCTTTTTACAAGTTTAAATTTAAATCAATTTGCATGTATTAAACACTCGGTGTTGATTTCTAAAACAGCTGCGTCAACGTACCTAACTGGAATTTTACTTTCTGGTTTGATTTTAATTAAAAAAAATTTGAATCCAAATATAAAGTGTGATCATTGATAAGAAACTTCGTGTTTGAAATTTCATTGCAGTTAGTTTCTTTGCATTTTCCATTTGTTCTAAATGCAGAAATTTCAAGTTTTCTTGCTTAAGGAAAATTCTTTGTTTGGTAGGTTTTGGATATGGATGCCAGCATTTCTTTAATTTTTTGTATTAACTTGAACCTTATACAGATTTAAGTGGAGGCTATTTGAGAAGTTATTTGAATTCAGCTTAATCTAATATATATATATATATATATATATTTATTTATTTATTTATTTATTATTATTTTTTTTCAAGTCACCTTAATGTAATAATTAAGTTTGAAAGAAAAACCAAACTTGACAATTTGTGATTTGGGTCCAGACTGAATAATCTTTTGAGATGAGTTGAATTCGAGTGAAGTGAATAATATATAGAGAGAGACTGTTCCTGCTATTAATTAAATTGACAAATAAATTTCTTGGAATTTGTCAACATATCATAGTCACCATTTTAAAATTGATTTTATTTTTTGTAGCACTTGTGTTGACTTCTCAACCAGCTAAAAATTAAGTGAAATAACTCATCTTTATTTCTGAAAAGGTCCGGACCTGGGTCCATGTTCACCAAAAAATTTATTTACTTTTAGGCTTTTAGCCCCTGTTTGACCCCATTATTAGGTTTATAATGCGAGGATAGATTTTTCTGAAAAATGGATGGTTGTAAAAAAATAAAAAAATTTCGATTTATGTGTAATATTATTTTATTGAAAATTGTGTGATTAAAAATAGGAGAGAAATTTTTTATATTAAATTGAAAAGTCTTAAAGAGGTCCAAACGAGGGCTAATCTGGTCAAACTCTTTTTATCTATCCATTTTGTAGGATTTGGCTTACAACTTTTTTCTACTTTTAAGTTTTAACCATATATTTCTCAAAATTCTTTACTTATAATCAATTATAAGTCTACATTTTAATTACACAAAAGGTCCATAACTTCGGTCATGTCACATTTATGTTCCTAACTTTTTTCATCACATTTTTATCTTCATCATTCCATTAATTGGCACATCTTGTCTCTGATAAAGGTTACTATTCAAGTAAAAAGACTTATTTATTCATTTTATTTTTGAATAAGCAATAAAAACTCATAATTAAAGACAAATTTTGCTAATTAATAAAACGTTAAGGATAAAAAAAAAAGAAAAAAGGGAACATAATATAATAATGAATAAAAATAACGAACCTACAATGCAATGTAATATATTTATAAAAAATTTATGATGTAAATATAACCACCGTCACAACTTTTGACAAACATACACCAAATGCCGGAAAAGGGCACGGGACTTGGTATCCATAGCCTTAATTATTTGGTTTTTTGACCCCATTTTTTCTTTCAAAGTCTTAATCAAATCTCTCTAGATTATGAAATATGAACACACACAAAAGAATAATACGCGGACATGACCATTCTAGATATGGGTTATGGCGATTGGTATATCCAAATATAATAAAAGTTATTGGTATGATTTGATAATAAAGGTTTGGTGGACAATGGCGAATTCAAGATGGGAGGTCAATTACGACGGTTGTTGACCATGGACTGTCGACGGTCAACTACCGAATCAGCGAGAAAAAAATCATAGATTAAACTGTATAAAAATTAAACGTAAATCGTAGATTAAATGTAAATCAAAAGTTAAACCATCATCAATTTCAAATTTCAATTCCAACAATAATTAATTATTCATCACACAAATTCCCCAATTTATTATTGTCATTTATCACAAATCAAATTCACAGTCTACATACACGAAATATTCTCAAATTCATAAATTTCCCTTTTTCATAAATCATAAACATCAGCATTCAATAACGTAATCCCTAATATTCTCGAACTCGCAAAATCCCCAATTCTTAAATTCACAAAAATCAAAATCGTCACAGTTAACACTATAGGCTCACAAACACATCCATAACTCATAAACATAATTCATAAAATAGTAAAAAATGAAATAACTCTAAAAGAACAAAAACCTTTATAATAAAAAAAAAAAAAAAGCCAGAAAAGAGAGGCAGAGAGCATACTCACAACAGGCTTGAGAATGTGGTGAGATTTATTCATGGAGAAGCCACAAGAAATGTAAGATATAAAGGCATGATTCTTACCCCCAGGGCACATCTCCAAGTGGTAAAAGAGGAGGGTGGAGAAATTCAGTTTTGCTTGAAGCTACTGCGTCAAGGGTTCGAATCTTGAAATATGGATTTGGCTTTTGGGTAAGTGCAAGTGTACAAGCAACCTTCCACCCTGTACCCTTGGGGGTATAACCTGCGATTTACCTCCCTCACGATGCTCTAGGGTAGGGATGGTGAGGGACCCTTAAGGTTAGGGTTTAACCTTTTTTTATAAAGGTATGATTCTTGACTTGTAAAATGAATATTTTATATAGCAAAAAGCAGAAAATAATTAATTAAATGTTTTATTATTAATAATAAATACTTTAATTTTAAAAAGGTTATGACATGCTATGCGGGCGGAAAGTATTGCCGGAGATTTTAGCCGTGCATGTTGATCCTTCACTTTTTCACCAACCTTGGCACTTCAAACCATGGAGATGGCCGTAGGTTCGTCCCTTTCTCTCTTCAAACCCCAACATTTTTTCGTTGACTCAATTTTCTATTTTTTCTTTTCCATATTCAATGGGCGCATATAAGTATGAGCATTTGATTGGGCCTTTAGAAAAAAAAAAAACAAGAGACCCAATAACCCAAAAAATCCCCACACTCATAATTTATAACTAAGAGTCTAATAATCTTTAACCTATTTCTATTGTAATTGTGGCTCTCTCCTCCCATCTGGCGGCGACGACTCTGACGAAGCTAGCACGCGTGGTCGTGCCCTCTAGCTAGGTGCTAGCTCTGCCACTGCCTTGTGGGGTGATTAAAATAGACAGGCAAGCCCATAAATTGATTAGCCAAGTCAAAAACGAGGACAATGAGAATAGTCACTTTTATTAATGTGAATAAAAAAGTAATATTATATATTACAATTCTCTTTTGCCTAATCATAAAAAATAATGTTGTTTGAGTAGAATATGCTCCACTTTGACGATTTTATTTTTTATTTTTTGGATTATAACGAGTTAATTTTTATTGACTCATAATCTTCACTTATATTCTAGTCACATATATTATGAAATTCATGAACTTATAATGTCTACGAGATTCTTTATTTATATACTTATAAAATGGTATTTTGTGCATAATAGTAGGCATGAGCATTTTAATAAGAACCGAACTTTCCGAATCGAAATCGAACCAAAATCGAAGGTTTCGGTCCAATTTCAACAAAAAATAAATTAGAAATTGAAACTAAGAGTAGACTGAACTTGGATCGATTCTTGGTTCTTGAACCAGAACCGTTGGGTATCCCAATTGAATCTTTTTTCATATAATTTTTTTATTTTATTTTTAGGGCTGATAGAAACATACAAAACCAAAAAAATTCTTATTTAGATGGTAATTTGTCTAAAACTCTAGACTTTAATCAAGACTAGCTTTTACTTTTTGGTCTCTCGCCCCATATCAAATTGTTGCATCTCAGAAGTACATCTTAATCTTTGCAATTTGAGTTTTCTATGAATCAAAAAGTTTAAGTTAGGGTTATTGTGTAAGTTGATGAATTAAATCGTTTAGTATTTGCAATTTGGATATTTTATTTATTTTATTTTTTTGCCTTATTTTACAAACTTAAGTGATTTTTTTTTAAAAACTTTTTTATAATGTGTGGCAATTTAACTTGATATATTCATAACTTAGATTGTGGTATACATCTTTTGTTATCTTGAGTTCATAATTCTCTTTTGAAATATATATTTTTTCATTTTGAATCATGCAACTTATTTTTTAGCCTCTTGAATACTTCTTCGCTGAATTTTCTCTATCACATAAATATTATCGAGTAATGGCAAGTTAGGAATATTATTGAAAGCGACTATATGAAAAATATTTATTAAATATTTTTTAAAAATGTTACGAGTAGAACGAACTCGAAACAGAACCGACAATTCAAGTTTGCCTTCGATTCCATAATTACAAGGACGAGAGTGATTCCATTTACAAAATACTTGAAATACATTGGGTGGTTCTGGGTATTGAAACACCCGAACTGACCCACCCACGCTCAAGCTTACATATGGAGAATCTTCAAATTTAGATAAAACTCTTTATTTTGACTCTCTATTTCACTTTTTGTAAGATATATCTAAGATCCGTTTGATTGTAAAGATGAAAATTGGGGAGAAAGAAAATGAATTAAAGGGAATTGAATTGCCTAGAGTTTGTTTTAGTGGGAATTACCAATTAATGGTGTTTTGTTGGTATACCTTTTTACCTGAAAAATTTTAAAATACAAGTGTCTTTTGGTGTTTATTTCGCTTTGTTTTTTTTTATGAAAATTATCAATTTACGGGATATTCACTTCTACAATTATTCCTAGAATTTGTATCCATTATCAAAAAAAAAAAAAAAAAAAAAAAAATTAAAAATCATCTATATTTTAGTGTTTGTTTGGTTTTATTTTATATGAAAATTGTCAATTTAAGAGATATCTTCTTTTACAATTATTTATAGAATTTGTTTCCATTGTCAAAAATTAAAAAAAAAAAAGGGGTTGGTTTTCGTTGTTTTCATGGAAAATGCATCACGTTAGGTAGAAAACGGAAAAGAAATTGCCTAGAAAATTTTACACATCAAACACTACAAAAAGTTGGAACCATGGAAAATGTTCCATATCAAACTAACCCTTATTGTTTTCTCCTTACCTTTTATTTAACATAATTTTACATGTATAAATGATCAATCAAATCAAGTATGATTAGAATAATTTAAGAAGTAGAGTATCGAAATCTGACTTTATCCACTATCTATTTAAAAAAATTAAAATAAAGAGTTTCTTTGAATTTATTTATAAACAAGAACTCTTTAAAACAGAGACCATAGTGAATTTTTGAGAGTATGTTAAATATGCTCTTTTATGTATAATATTGACTAAGATTTTAAAAAAATAAAAATAAATTACAATTGACCAAAATATTTGCAGTCAAAATGGTATCTTTTTCTTCTCAAATTAAATTTGGTCTCTCCCGTTGACTGTAAAAAGGTGGACTTTTCCTTTTTTTCCCTGGGCAGAATTCCTTTAGTTTGACTTGAAATCGGAAATGCAAATTAACCAAACAAAACATATTCTCAATTTATCACACGATAGCTTCTACATTTCTAGCGGACACAAGTCTTCTGCTTTGACTCAAAAATTTTGAACAAACATCGTAAAAATTTTCCACGAGATTAATTTATTCAGAATTGAGAATTGGAACAAATCAATTTTCATTCAAATTTGTGAAAATGAAATCATTGGAAAAAAGGAACCACATTGGACCATAATTAGTGCGTGTCATGCCAACAGTATTTATTATATATATTGAAATGTATACTATTAAGAGTAACGCTATTCATATTTGTTCACTGCGGTAGTCATCCCACGTGGCATTTTATATGACGGTTTGTGATTTGATATATTAATATGCTAGTTTTTTCTTACCATATATATTAAATTACTAACCACCAAATGCATGTCACGTTGGGTGACTGCGGTAGTGAGTGACTGCAAATAATATTATTATACTATTATACCCTAGATAGTACTGAACATAATCTTGTTGTTTCATAATTTAATTGAACGGGAATTTTTATCTTAGAGAGAAAAATCTTGGAGAAAAATTTTGTTATTAAACCCGACACATTAGATTAATTTTTCACGCTTTTAAGATAAAATAATTAGTGTAGGAACAACACTTTTCGCTAAAATTTTTCACAAATTTATATAATTTTTTTCTACTCTTCCTAGCCATTAAATCCACAGCAAACATTTGATTAAAAACGTCATTGATTTAAATTAATTATCAAGAAAAGAAATACTGACGTATTAGTGACGGAATAAATCTTTAGTGATAAAAAAATGAATTCATTTCTAAAATCTGGTAATTGCTTGTAATTGATTTAAAATAATTATTTAAAAATCAGGGACTAAATTAATGGGGCAACCTTGCAAAAATCCGTGGCTATTCCGAAGGGACCACCTTATTTATGTTGAGAATGATTCGTAACAATACACGGACTTGACACACCACACGGACCTGCCGTATAGTAGGAGAATAATGCACTACTTTGGTGACAATTATGGATCCTGCTTTATTTGATTTGAAATTTGAAATTAATTATTACCAGTTCGAGTAAGAATAGGGCAGTCGTATGAGGACGGATTGTTGGAACAACACGGATGCACTAAATTGCAGAGTGATGTACGATTTAGCGACAACACACTTTAAGTCAACTATAAATGTCAAATTACTATTGTCCATAAAATTTGAGATTCGAGACTGATTTAGAATTTATTGTTTTGCCATTATTAGTGTAATCATCATCGATACACTTTTAACAACAAATCTTGGAGCATTATAAAAAAAAACAAAAACAAAAAAAAAAAAAATTGTCATACCATACTCCCTTCGATTATATTTTTGAAACGATCTTTACGTTCCTACTATATTCACAAAAACAAACTTATCTGTATCAATTATATTCAAAATAACTTAATCGTAATTTCTGATAAGCAAAATTAAGTAAAAAGCGCCTACCAATATTTACAATGTTTCAAACATAATTCATTTTTATTTTTACTTTTTTGGGTTAGCGCTACAGCTATAAATACACATCGAACACTTGAACGACGTTGTACTCAAAAACCTCTTCAAACATTTCAACAATTCTTATTCACTAACCAACAATTTCTTCATTGTTTATTCACATTTTTCTTTTCCTTTCATCCCTTAAGAGTTTTTGACTGAAAATATGGTGCTATTATCCAAAATTGCAACCAACGATGGACATGGCGAAAACTCGTCTTTTTTTGATGGTTGGAAGGCATATGACAGTGACCCTTATCATCCCACAAAAAATTCTCATGGAGTCATTCAAATGGGACTGGCAGAAAATCAGGTACGAACATGTCTAGTACATAGTATTGAACGGTACTATTTAATCTCGTCTAGTATTGTATAGTCAAAACCCAACTAATGTCTCTTCTTATTCGTGCAGCTTTGCTTTGATTTAATCCAAGAATGGGTTGAGAACAACCCAAAAGCCTCCATTTGTACACCTCAAGGATCAAATGGCTTCAACGATATAGCAATTTATCAAGATTATCATGGCTTGCCAGAATTCAGAAATGTAAGAGCTTCAAATAAATCTAACTGTAACTGCTTATTTTATGCTTATTCTGTACTGTCCTTTAAAGAAATCAATTATTGACCTTTCTGTATAATTCAACAAAAAAAGTCTTACAATTTGAAAATATGAATTTGCAGTCTGTTGCAAGATTCATGGAGAAAGTGCGAGGAAATAAAGTCAAATTCAACCCTGACCGCATTGTAATGAGCGGCGGCGCCACCGGTGCTCATGAGACTTTGGCCTTTTGCTTGGCGGATCCCGGCGAAGCATTTTTGGTGCCTACACCATATTATCCAGGGTAAGTAAAATTTCACTTTCTTATTTACTTATTTCTTGTCTTTTATTTTTAAATTATAATATGACATATAAAAAACAAACTTAGAAGACGGAGCAGAAGCATCTCTACGACTTCACCAAATGAAAGTTGTCATCATTTGAATCTCATTGGTTTCTCAAGAAATTATTTTTTTTTATTTTTTTATTTTTATTGTGGGACTTATGAATTATTGGAGTGGGTCATGGTAGCATAATCATTTCCTTATAATATAGAAAAGAAATTAGGTACTTTCTATTAGAACCTCTCAATTCAACTTGTCCATATTCATCACAGAAACCAAATTTTCTCGATAGCCATGTCTGCCAGCTAATCATTCTTCGACACATTTTCATGTATAGACCGCGTTCAAATATATATATTAAATTTTATTGAGAAATGCTATTTTGCAAGGTAATTTGCACAGACCCTGACCAGATTCTATCTTGTAGGGGCCAAGGTCTCTGCAAATGACCCTGATCAAATAGTATTACTCAATTTTATTTTATCAAAAGCTCTTCTACACATATATTTTCATAAATGTATAGCTGCCAAGCTTCAATATTGATTCACTAATTAAAAGTTTAATATGTCGTATATGAAATTTATTATTATTATTTAATTCATTCTATGATTACTCAATTCTTGCTGAGCTAAATGAGTAGTCACTTTCTTGCAGTTATGATCGAGATTTGAGATGGCGAACGGGTATACAACTTTTCCCGGTTGTTTGCGAGAGCTCAAATGAGTTCAAAATCACTAGAGAAACCTTGGAAGATGCATATGAAAAAGCTCAAGAGGCTAATATCAAAGTTAAGGGCTTGATTCTAAACAATCCATCAAATCCATTGGGCACTGTACTGGACAAAACCACATTGAGAGATGCAATGAGCTTCATCTGTGAGAAAAACATTCACTTAATCTGTGATGAGATATATTCCGCCACGGTTTTTGACGAGCCCGGTTTTATCAGCATTGCTGAAATAGCAGAAGAAAGCTCGGTATCTAAACATCGCGATCTCATTCACATTGTTTATAGTCTGTCAAAGGACCTCGGATTTCCTGGATTCCGAGTAGGCATTATATACTCGTACAACGATGCAGTAGTGAACTGTGCACGAAAAATGTCAAGTTTCGGATTAGTTTCCACTCAGACACAACACCTGATTGCTTCAATGCTATCGGACGATATTTTTGTGGAAAAATTCTTAGACGAGAGCGCCAAAAGATTAACAGAAAGGCACCGTGTATTCACCCGGGGACTTGCTAAAGTAGGCATTAAAAGTTTGGGAGGCAATGCGGGGCTCTTTTGCTGGATGGACTTGAAGAGACTCCTTAAAGAACCAACATTTGAAGCAGAAATGGAGTTATGGCATTTAATTATCGACGAAGTTAAGCTTAATGTTTCACCAGGCGCCTCGTTCCGTTGCTCAGAGCCAGGTTGGTTCAGGGTGTGCTTTGCGAACATGGACGATGAAACCATGAGAATTGCACTTCAAAGGATCCACAAATTCGTGATTCAGAAAACTGGATTAGACCAGCCAATGACGAGAAAACAATACAAGAGAAGTGAACTTGAAATCAGTTTATCATTTCGTAGATTGGATGAGTTCATTATGACTCCCCGAATGTTGTCGTCTCCTCACTCTCATATGACTTCGCCCCTTGTTCGAGCAAGGACTTGAACAAAAATATCGCGCTCTACACGACATTTTTATACCAAATAAGTGGAAGATGAGGCTTATGCAGTGACATACATATAGATCAACTTACGATTTTAACACCATACTTACGGAACATTCATTCTTTCCAATTAAGGCAGTATTCATGTTTTTGCTCATTTGATGGATGTAAGTTGCATCAAATGGGATCTATTAAAATTTGCTCATTTTTTTTTTGGCATTCCTTTGTTCTTCATGTAAAGGAAGCTGCTATTATTTAAGTTTTGGGCTTATTAAGTAATGTAATGTGACCAATTGTTGTTTCATTGTTCTAGAATAGTAAATGTCTCTAAAATTGTCGTATCTAGTGTTGTCAATTTTATCCCGTTAGTGGACAGATCGTAACAAGTAGTAAAGTGGACATATTGAGGTCCGATTATCGTTTCCACGAGAACTATATTTTTATACTCAATCCATTATTTCTATCTTCTATGTGATGAAAATAAATGAGAACAATGATTAAAAGTGGTTTTTATTCTAACTACTTAAAAGTTTGTGAGTGCAACAGAAAATAAGTAAGAATTCAAATAATAAATGGGTATTAGGGTAGAACAACTTCACCTGTTGGTCACCTTTACTTCTAATATCAAAATTTATAAAATCTAAAGTAGTGTTCGGTCGAATTCATTGAGCCTATTTAAATAATTCAATTTCATATCTCTATGCGAATCAACATTATTTAAACGAAATAATAGTTCTAAGGATTCATATAGGACCGTATCAATTAATATATGTATCTCTACACGTTATATTAATTTATCAAATTTTAATATGTAGTCTAAACAAGAATCCGCATCTCTATTCAATTATTGTTCAAGAAATAATTAAATAATTGGCCAGAAAATTCAAAGTATAAAGAACATGATTAAAATACACACATATACTCATAACGAACAAGAATCTCAAATAAAATTAATAAAGGGTCTCAAATAGGTTACATTGTTTGCCCTAACAAAGGATTTAGCTATGCATAAAGAAAGAGAAATAACAAATTGTCTTAGAGCATATCACCGGATTTAGAATTAAATATGTAGAAGAAAAAGTAGATTTTGCACCAAGCATTCCTTCATCTTCCAATTGATGCTTCACGCGATCAATTCGTCGTCGTTTTTTCCCTTTGAATCTCTCCATTTTTCTCTTAAGATGTGTTTCTTGCCCCTTAATGTGTAGAACTCCTTAAAGTGTGAGAATTTTCGTATTTATAGGTCGCTTGTCTTATGGGAAGAATATGGTTTTCTTATGAACTCAAAAACGAGCTAGAATTGCGCCCTAACGCGTTTGGGATGTGGTGCCGCAGCGCCGCGATGATCAATGGGATGGCGTTGCAGCGTCACTTTCCCGACAGACAACACCTTGTTCAATTTTTTTATCATAACTTTCTTTTTTGATATCCGATTGAAACGATTCAAGATGTTTTGGAAAGCCAACTCAAAGGGCTACAATTTTTCTTTAGACATCATTCTCCAATTCAATCGTTTCCTATGTCAAAAATGGGTCTCAATGTGGGCCTAAAATTACAGAGCATAACTTTTCAGTTGAAAATTGATTTGTGATCATATTTTGCCTAAATTTGATCCCTTTGACATCTTTCTTCATTCAATTGACTCCTAACGCTCTTGGATCTTCATCGTGAAGATCGACACAATTTTTGAATATTTGTACTTTAGTTCTCGAACTTTGGATCTCTTAAGATTTAGCCATTTTCTCCATTTTTGCCCACTTTTGTTTTTTTCTTCAATTTCTTGTACCGTCATTGAATTTTACCTATTCAACACAAAATGAAATAATTTAAATCATAATTCATTCGAGAAGCAACTAAATATGATCGTTTTAAAGTTCTGAATAAGTGTATAAAATACACTTATCATCTACGACAGAAATTGGTAGTTGCTGGTAACTAATTGGAAGATTTAAAATGGTGGAAGGAAGTTAAAGATTAGAAGAGCCAATGAAGACTACATATACGAATAAAATGAAAAGAGTCCTTTCGTTTAGCCGCTCCCCGCTCCCCTCTCACATATCTCCTAAACCACTATCCTAATAGTCTCTTTTCTAATCGACACTTCAAATCGTATCTCGACTAAAACTTAGTCTCGATATATATCTTTTTCAAACTATCAAATTATATTAAGATAAAAATGGCAGTCGAAAGAGAAAATAAAGAACGTAGTGTGGCAGCATAGGTGAGAAGCGCTACACCGAGGACGAAAACTTCGTTAGAATATTATCTTTTCCTTAACGTGCTATGGACAAAGAGTCTAGTTGGACAAATGGATCAAGAGTAAATCCTTTTGTTTTTTCCTATATTTATTTATGTATTATTAGTTATTTAGAATAAGAACGACGTAGAAATTAGGAATAATTTGATTGAAGAAACAAAGATTAGTTGGGTATCCACGGAGGATTGCCATAAGGGATGACGCAAAATTGTTCATCTTGGACCAACATACACATGATATAGACACACACACTACAGAATATTTATTAATTAGTATAAGCCTTCACTATTACAAGCAAATTTTAACGATATTAGATTTTATACAATTTAATAAGATGTAAAATTTTCACACGTCTGTTTACTTTGATTGTGCTTAATAATTATGTCCATACTCTGTATGGATTCTATAGAGGTGATGTTATCTATCATCTATTTAGGTGGCAATTGCACCTTGATCCAACATTTAAAGGAATTGTTAATGCACAAAAATAATAAATTAGGGGTTCACTGTCACCTAAATTGATAGTGACATAAATAAAATTAGTCATTTTGTAGAAGAGCAGACCTCTAAATTGCAAGTGTAACTCGAAAGCTAATCAATATTTAATATCATACCTATAACCTTTAATCTACCAAACAAGACCTAGTATTCTATATCTATAATTACAATCGGCAAGCTTTTCTTAGGAAGTCGAATATGTTCTTAAAAATAAATAACAAAATTTTACGTTGCTATCGTTGCTGAAAATGTTGATGGCATACAATATAAAGTTATTAATATAATTATTATATTAATGAATTCAAGTTACCTTTTAAAGTCGTATAAATGGTCAAGAACTTCATAAGCAATTAGACCATGATCTTCCATTTAAAATTATTTAAAAAAAAAAAGAAAAAAAAAGAACACAAACCAAACAAATGGAAAAGGAAAAGAAAGCACTTAAAATATTAGGAGCCAGATACAAATTTGTTACCATGTACTCNAAATAAAAATGTTAGCTAGGTAGTTATGTGATAAAAATTTAATTAATTAGGGACACTTCAACAAAAGTTGTCTTTTACAACATACAAAAGGTAATATGCGTTAATTGAGTATGGCTAAAAGAGTCTATCACAACATTCTAATAAGTGTATGTTGCCATTAATTAATATAATTGAAATTTGACAATAATTTTTTAAATGTCTATTGCAATAGTTTTGAATGTTGCCTTATCTTTTTACTCTACTGCCACATATTCGATCGTTGATCAAGGCCTTTCACAACCTTTTTTGCGTATTGCGAAAGACAATTTTTATTATAGTGTGTATATATAAACTAATAGATTTTCACGATTCCAAATACATCTTCTCAATTAGAGTAATGCTATGTAGTCATTGGAATTGCAATTCCAATTCAGGTGACATTAGATGATAAATTAAATGAAATGTGAAATTAAATGAGTTGTTTAATTTCACCTATCAATTTATGCCATATTAATGCTATCTAAATTGGAATTGCAACCTTAGTAGAACTACGTAGCATTACTCTCTCAATTATTGTTTGACAGTATAGAAACATGCATCCTTGAGCCCATTGGCTGTCATCATATCAAATTAAAGAGGTTTCAGGACTGATTGATTTATTATAATATTTTGATGCTGATCCTTCTGTGGTATACATAAAATATTACCTGTATTAGGTGGGCTTATTCATCGAATTGTTCCATGTTTGAAAATCAACTTTACATGGAATTGACTTTGAATTTAAGCAAAAATATAGATACGAGAAAAATTAATAAAGAAAGAAACAAATAACAAATTAGCTACCTCATTGGTCGACCAAATTCACTCAACGTTGGTAGTTAACTAATGGTATGCTAGTTTTATAAATGTCCTTTCGTGAATCGAAAGATTAAAGTTTTTGAGTCGATTTATTCTTGACTGCTAAATGACACTTAGATGACTCTCATGTCAAACTTGTCAAGTAAGATTAGAAGTCGAGCTTAGTGATGTGTCAATATTTGGTGAAGAATGACATTCAACAATTTGTTTTGAATTAAATAAAATTTCCATTTTTACTAGAAATAGCGGCAGTTTTCAAATGCTAGCACTTCTAGTGGTGCAAACTAGAAAACAACACTATAATGTCTAATGCTATATACATCTTACTCAAGATTTAATTGGTCTCATTTATGCCAAGAACAATTTAATTGTTTATTGTTCTAATTTATACAAAGAACAACCAAGAATTCCAGAATTCATCTATTAATTAAGGATTTATTTGATGGAACTTCTATTTTTACTTATACTTCTTATATAAGATTTCTCGCAGAAAGATGTCGTATGTCAACTTTTTTTAAAAGCATTTTTAATGAGATAGAGAACTTAGAATACTAAAAGATTCCAAAATATTATAGATATATTTCCCAGAAAGACCCAAACTTTATGCTATATGTATCCTGTATGTACATAATATATATAACGCAGTGTTCCCTTCTCTTCAAGAGTTGTTGCAAACGAAAGAAAATCATGAAAACTAATTAAGAAATAACACAAGCATTTGGATTCTCCTCTGCACTGTAAACTTGGTAGTATTGTGTATAATAAGGATTGTAATTCTTGTAGAGCTCGGCAAGTTCTGCAATTCGTTCTTTCTCGTCCTTATTTTTATCATCCTCTTTTTTCTTTTCAGGTTCTTTCGCTGGACCAACTGTTAGTATTTCTGTGTGCCATGATTTTCTCAATTTCCCCACAACTTCAACTGGATCAACATCCCCAACTACTGTTAATTTCCTCTCCTTCTTGTCTATAGCCAGAGATTCAATCCCTATATCAAAACAAACAAATTAGCAGACAAGATTCAATCCCTATATGAATGATCACTCGACTCCCTCACAGTATGATGGATAAAATTTTAACCCCTTCTTGTCTGATGAGCGTCCGAAATTTAGTACCTGAAAGGCTTGAAACTGCTTTCATGGCCTTCTGTTTATCTTTGTCATCATTTATTTCTAGTTTTAAGACTAGTTTCTGCAGCAAAATAAGAAAAAAGTCATTGAAATATGAAAAATTTATAATCAGAGGACAATAAGCACAAAACCCTGATTCTATTTATTTTTTCTTTCGTAATTCAGATGGAAAAATCCGCTATAAATCCCGTAAACTGTTGGACAAAAAGTTTAAAGGACAATAATTAAAGCGAAAAAGAGTAGTGCTGTATGAAAAGGCCCACAAAATCTTGTATAGCTCTTTGAAAATCCATACTGCAATTAGAGCCTCGAAAATTTTATAGAATTCATGGACAAAAGCCGAAGAGGAAACTGAAAATCAAGCTCATCCCACAAGAGATGAAATTTATATATGTGTATAAACGAAAGCAAAAATCTCGTTCATTGAATTCTTCAGTTTTATTCCATATTAGTTTGTCTGTGATGAGTGATGAAGAAGATCAACATGAAATTGACACTCAAGAATCAAATTAATCAAATTATCAAGACGATATGCACATGTAAATTTCCAAGATACATCACATAGATGTGTGAAACAAGAGCACAAATATTAAAAATATAAGCGGAGAAAGAGAAGGATTGCACCTTGGCCATTTCAGATTGGTTCAGAGGAAGGAAGTGATTAGGAATTAAGAAATGTAAAGAAACTGCTCAGAAATTATGCTATACTACACTTGTATATAGAAATAGAATGCTGAAAGTGAGTGATTGGGGGGTGAGGTGGGCGTGGGGTGGGGTATTGCCTTTGTCAAAGAAAACCATTAACGACATTTCTAAGAGAGAGATTATTGAATAAGATTTATGCTAAGGCACACATCTGGAAGGGGCTCAGATGTGACATCTAAAGAGCCAATTTCTATGTTGAGTTGTACCCTTGTTGATTGTTCTATTACATGACGCAAGTCGCAAGCCGCAAGCCGCAAGGAGTGTGTTTCGTGTGAAGTGCGTGCATGCGACCAAAATAGCATCATATAAGAAAGAGTAATCTTTCCGTGTGGGTTGTGGTGAGTGGACTTAGGGTGTTGACCTATTTGATTGAACCAGAATAGATTGATATAAAGAGGTTTGGAACAGTTCATTTAAATGTTTGAATTTAAATTGTATCGTTAGAACGTGCTGGACTAGTCATATATGTATACAACTATTTTCTATGCTAATTGAATAATATTATTCATCATTAGTAGATATTATCACAATTTTAGTTGACACAGGACTCCATAATTTATAATCTGATAGAATTGTGATGCATTGGACAATGAATCAGAGGATATGAGATGCTTTACTACCATATCACTGATCATCTTTATTAATAATGAATAGCATTACTCACATGAGCTTCTTGTAATAGTGTCAATTTCATTATCTAATGGATTTGCGATACATTGGACAATGAATTAGGGAATTATTGTCATTTAAATTGTTGATAATATCTACTAACAAGGAAGAGGCTATCATTCCCACAAGTTTCTTGTAATAATGCCAAACTCGGCATGGCCCCGCCACTTAGAAAAATCTCTCTTTCATACGAAAATGAAAATGAAATACTAAAACACATAAATAAAACAAAAATAAGAATAATAAATAAAGTAAAAAAACGGGACACAATCTCACTGTCCGACCACAAATCTAATATTATATGTTAGGAAATTAAACAGTTTAATTTCTGGGATTATGAAAGAGGCTTATGAATAAAACTATAATTAATTGTATGGGCGGTAGAGCATCACACTACCTCATATATTTTAATTAATTTGAATTAAATAATAATAAAAAATTTGGAAAGAATAAAATTTAAGAAAACCTAGGCCCTGTTTAGAAAATGACTCGACTGGCCGTCCTGATGGATTATTGGGTTTGTGCAAATTTCACCAGGTACCCATTTTATAAAATGTTTTTCCCACTTTTACCTTTACACTTTTTATATTCTACAAATACTGTAATAAAAAACTATAAATGATAAATTATTTATCACCACACATAATAAAATCACATTATTCATGCACAAAATCACTCAATCTTACCCCAAGTCTTCATTCCTTTTTCAAATCCTGAAATTTATCTATTTCCATACTTCCTCCATTCAAGTTGATAATTGCTCCCTCTCATCATACAATCTTGCCTAAATTCTTCTTTGCATATACTAAAACCCTAAGATTTTACTAGTTTTTATATTTGTTTCTAAAATCCAAGAAAATTTCACCATAAATTCACCGTAAATGAATTTACAATGATGAGTCTTATAGTATATATAACGTTTGATATATATATTTTTTTCACATGAATTTATTCAAGTCAATGCTTATTCCAATTTGTGTATAATAACATGTATTATAACAAGTTCTACAGTCTAAAATTTATAAAATTGCAATGATAAAATGGAATAAGACATTAATAAGACTAGGCCTCTAATTTTCTAAGTCAATTAGTTCCATAAATCTTTGAAATTGGTCTTGCTAAAAATACCAGATATGGTGTTTTTACACTAAGAATGCGGAGGTTCTTTTAGGTTTTATTTCTTGTCTACTTTTACAGTAAGTGCTTTTTACTTTTTTCTAAAATTTCAACAATATCAAATGGCTGTTGAACTGAGTAACGTCCTGTTGTAACTTTCTACTTATACTATCTTTTTTCCTGCATTTCAGTGAGGCTTAGTTCCTACAATAGAAAATCTGTTATTAAATAATAGCCTCTCTCAAATATTTTAAAATCTATTGGGACTTTGGTAAATACTCCATGAGAAAGTGCTCCACACTTTTGATGCTCCATTTGAGTCATTTGTTTGGTAAAATAATCTTAGAGAACATGTCTATGGGAGAATGATATCACTGTCAACAATAAACATCATCTCCGTAAGAAAAGTTCGATATTTCCATGCACTGTAAGATTATTCAAGGTAGATTGTTGAGCATAAATGTCACCTCGCACTTGTCACTTCACTTGCTATACATATTGCATATGTTGTAATGCGTCCTTCCTCTTTGGCTTCATGTAGAATAGTAGGAAGTTATTATTTCATGTAATTGGGTCCATTTTCTCACCTACATCATTCTCTATTTTTGGACAGATCATCCTCATATCTATCCTTAATTCAGCTGATATCATCGTAACAAGATCCACAAACTTGCAACGAACAGACATGAGTCTATATTGCATATTATGAACACGTTCACGAATTCAAACCTGCAACCCCACAAAACAACATCATCACAAATATGTCACACTGAAATTGTGATGGAATGTGCGAAATACGAGATATGTTAGTTCGACTAATCCGTAAGCCAATTCATCCATCGTAACAAACTCAGTTATATATAGATTCACACAATTTCATAATCACGGAATATAGAAGGAAGTTCCATATAGCAGAGTAAGTCTAAATAGGTGACCCAACAAACTTACAATTCACATTAATCCATTCAAGTAGATGAACATATTAAAGACCACAATTTTTCATATCAGATGCAATGATTGGGTACAAGACATTATATATAGTCTCACACAAAATTGAAAGGAACTATTATTCATAAAAAATTTACAGCTTTGACATTTCATGAATTCGACCAATCAAAAGTTCTTATGGTTGATTATCAACAAAAAAATTTCAAAAATTTGTAAATAAGTTGGAGGAGGAAGATTAAAAACCTAATGATGTCGATTTTGATATAAAAAAAAATAATAATAAATTTTTACTTGCTGAGAACGGTGTACGTAATTGCAAACTACACATTTATTTGGACACAAAACAAATTGAAGTCGAAATCTCCATTCATCGCAGTATTATTTAATGCCAGTGTGATGTAAGGTTTCTCATATTTCAATTATAGAATCAAAAGTTTTGGCCACAGTGTTATTTGTGTTTTTTAATAGGATAGTCAGTATATAAAGAATATAAATCCTTTTTTTAGTTTGTAATGAATTATTTTTATTTTAACGGGTATGTATGATTTTTTCGCATTGGGTTTTTCTTCACCTTGCTCACATAATATTTGCAAATCAATTAGTGGTGTGCTTAATGGAATATGAAAGTAATCACAAACTTCTTTTTAAGTAATTATTTTGGTAATATCAATTATATCAAGAGTAATGTAATTTAAATGAGTAATGTTAATGATGATGATCATCACTCTGATCATAATTCATTTTTTAATAAATTTGTGATGCATTAAAGCATTGTTTGCGAGAGATTTTTCTTGGAGAAAAAATATTTTTTTCTTTATATTTTTTCTTTTAGAAGATGTAGTTAGAAAGTAGAAAAAATTTATTGGACTACATGAAAATGATTTTTTTGGAGATTGAAAAATAGTTTGTAGAAAAATATTTTTCTTAAAAAAAAAAAAAAAAAAAATTCTCCCAAACATGCTCTTATTGTATCATAGCTGTCACTTAAATTGATAATAATTATCATTGATAATAGAATCTAAATAGAGGCTGTTGATAAGTGAGAAATAGATAAAAGTTACTATACAAGATATTAAATGCAATGATAAAACATGGAATAATATGTACGACATCATTGGTGTTAGACTCAATGAAATGTAGACTTAATCGATTCATTTTATTATAGGTTCTCATTTAAAGTTACAATATGCTACATAAATTAGTATTTTAACACCAATAATATTAAATAATCCTACATATATAAAAGAAAGAAGGCTTTGGCTGGATACGTGTCGTTAATATATATTGTCCTGTACTTTTATTTATTTTTTATTGTGTTGGGCGAACTAGACGTAGCCATACTATTTCTCCATTTTTTCGCTCAACCGACCATTCCTCTACTCTTCTTCATCTTCTCTCCTTTCTTTCCAGAAATCGAAAAATTCTGAATTATAATTTGCTCAATTGCACGTGCTAATATTACATGTTCACCAATTCCTTGGATATCGATTTGCATTTTAGGTATTTTTGTTCTTTTTTAAAAAAATATAATCTAAAATAAAATAGATTGTATACATCTAATACATTTTTTTAAAATTGAAACTAGCATTGCAAGCTTTTGTAAACATGAGGTTCCTTCTTCTTCTTCCTTGAAATCAAATCGAAATTGAGTTGTAAATTGTTGGTTTATGTAAGTTTCTTTTTATTTATCTTTTTGTTTTGT
Organism: Olea europaea var. sylvestris; assembly: GCF_002742605.1. Classification (NCBI taxonomy): domain Eukaryota; kingdom Viridiplantae; phylum Streptophyta; class Magnoliopsida; order Lamiales; family Oleaceae; genus Olea; species Olea europaea. The sequence continues at coordinate 39,518 of NW_019239534.1, forward strand.
GGATTTTTTTTTCTTTTTTGTGAATTGGTGGAATTTTGGAGAATTTAATACTTTAGTTTGATTTGAATTGGCCGAGAAGTCTAGATTTTAAAATGATAAATTTGACTCAAAATAAATGCAGCAAAGCAAAGCTCATCCAGCAGGAGCAGGAGCTCCATGCTGCCAGCTTTTGTTTATTTAGATTTTGTATCAGATGATTAATGATTTGAAGTTTGGAGATTTCTTTTCTATCAAAGAGTTTATTTGATTTTTTATTTGATGTTTCAAAATTTAATGTCTACATATGTCTAAATTATTCAATATCACAAACAGTATATGAAATTTATGTCTTGGTGAAGATGGCACTTGGACTAGTCCATCTATTCCTGTTTAGACCTCTATCCAAGATGGAGGTTTGAAGAAAAACCTCCATCCATGATTGGAGGTTTTAGGTTTTTTATTAGATGATTAATATTTTGAAATTTGGAGATTTCTTTTCTATCAAAGAGTTTATTTGATTTTTGATTTGATGTTTCAAATTTCATGTCTAGATATGTCTAAATTATTCAATATCACAAACAGTATATAAAATTTATGTCCTAGACAAAATGGCACCTGGATTAGTCTATTTGTTCCTGTTTAGACCTCCATCCAAGACAAAGGTTTCATTTTTAGAAAAAATCTCAATCAATCATGATTGGAGGTTTTTTCCAAAACCTACATCCATGGATGGAGGTTTGGAGTCTTGTTTTCTTCACCTTGAATTTTATTTTTCGTTTTTCGTTTTTCCTTTTTTGTTTTTTAATTTGTTTTGTTCATATTATAAATAATTTTTTTCGATTTAAAATTCATTTCTCGCCATGATAAAACTTAATTTTTTCAATTTTAATTAAATAATATTTATATATACTTTATTTAATATTTGTAACTTTCTTTTATTTAATTTTTTTTTGTTTTTATTATATATTTTTTGAATTTTTTTTAAATTTCTTTTTTCTTCATATTATAAATAATTTTTTAAATTTAAAATTCTTTCAATTATTTTCGTTTTATGATAAAATGTAATTTTTTTTAATTTTAATTAATAAATAATATTTATTATTAATTTTAATTATTTCAATTTAATTAAAAAACTTTATAATAATCTTTTTTTTTCTATTTTTGCTAGCTTCATCAAATTTAAGATTTTATTTTTATTTTTATTTTTTATTAAGGATAGGAGAAAATATTCATCATTTGGAGAAAACTCCATCCATGATGGAGGTTTTGAGAAAAAAACACCCATCCAGGATGGAGGTTTGGACCCAAGATGGAGGTTTGAGATTCTCTTGGATTTTATTTTTTTGTTTTTATTTTTTTCTTATTTATTTTTTAAATTTGTCTTGTTCATATCATAAATATTTTTTTTCGATTTAAAATTCTTTTCTTTCCATGATAAAACTTAATTTTTTTAATATTAATTAAATTATATTTATATATTCTTTATTTAATTTTCATAACTTTCTTTTGTTTAATTTGATTTGTTTTTATTATATATTGTTTTAAAATTTCTTTTTTCTTCATATTATAAATATTTTTTCCGATTTAAAATCCTTTTAATTATTTTCATTTTATGATAAAATGTAATTTTTCAATTTTAATTAAAAATAATATTTATTTTTATTTTTAATTATTTCAATTTAATTAAAAAAATTTATAATAATTTTTTTTTCCATTTTTGCCTGCAATTCTTTTTTATTCTTTAATTTGTTAAATCATTTAGTTTCTTAGTATTGGATTGGATGAAGTGAAATGGTGTGTGAAAATAGAGAAATACTGTAGTGGGTTGATGTTGCAGTGAACTGGTGTGTGAAAATGGAGAAATGATTTAAGGCAACACGACATCATTTTTGCTTTCACGACGAAAAAAATTTGAAATTCTTTTTAATTCTTTTCTATTTATGATAAAACTTATTTTTTAATTTTAATTAAATAATATTTATATATTCTTTATTTAATGTTTTGTAACTTTTTTTGTTTAATTTTTTTATTATATTTTTCGAATTTTTTTTTAAATTTCTTTTTTTCTTCATATTATAAATGATTTTTTATTCGATTTAAAATTCTTTTTAATTTAACTTTGAAAAGTTTGAAGAAATTTTTTCCCTTTATGATTATGCCCATGTCTACATTATTTTCTAATGTTCTAATTACATTTTTGCAATCTTACAAAATCGAGTCTTTGGAAAAAGGTTGATACATGAAATTGCATTTAACATTTTTAGCCATAATTTACGATTCTGCATAGTGCCTGTCGATATGAAAAATCACTTTTAATGCAATAGAGTAGATATTGTTATGTTGCATATTTTGGTGATATTTCATTATTATAATCATAGTATGGATTAGAGGCAAAGCTTGAGTGTGCTAAATCATATTTTAGGTTGAACTATTATATATAGAGAAGTATATTTCTCATAAAAAATTCTCCATAAAATTTTGTACAGGAAAATGTTTGATACAAATATATACAAATTCTCAAATGTTCATATGAAAAATAAAAAAATACAAAGAAAACTAATGAAAAATAAGTCAATTTCAACGAATTTACAAATACCTTTCAAATTTATAAATTTTTTTTTTGTAAAATTTACTTACGCTTATTTTATACATTAATCAATTAATGTGCAAAATCAAAACACGTTCACTCACTAGTATCTCTGAAAAATTGGAAAGTGTATTTAATGGTGAAATTTGGAATTATATGCCAATTATTGAAGTCCCAAATTCAGATAAGGCTGCTGACTATGCATACAATCAAAATAGTACATCTGTAAATCTGAAGTCAGCAAAATAGCGGCTTTTAATTTTTATAAAAGAAAGGTATCCTTACAAATGGACCGAGCAGCAGGTACAGGGGCCTACTTCACAAGCCGCTGTCGGGAAAGACTCATGGGTCGGGTTCCACAATTTTTTTTTAAATGCATGACGGGTCCCGCCTCAACATAGTGACGGGCCTGTGAGGTTCCTGTAAAGTTAAGGACTACATCTGCACGTGCAACCTTAAAAATTCATAAACTCATTCTTCTTAATAAGCACTTGTCTGTCACCCATTATTTGAAAATTAAAGGGTTTTTAATAGTATTTTTTGAAGAATGTGCGATTAAAAAGTACGAAAATTTTATTAATTTGTGTGTAAAATATTTTATTATATAAATGTGTGTTGAAAAATGAGATTGTAACATATAATTTAAAATTTTTAAGGATGACAAACAGAGCCTAAAATTCAGTTAATATGGCAATCTCTTAAAACTAATCGAGTTGGTGAAAATAGTACAATGAGGTTTCCTTTTCATTAGACAGGCATGAGAGTTGTTAATTATCATTCCTTAGGCCAGGCTAGGGGTAACTTTGAACCGGGTATTTCGCCAAACGGCCCAACTTGTAGCTGGGCTTATAGTTTTTGAGCCCATATTAATTAAACAGATCCAAAGGTATACGTGAATGACAAATAAAATGTATATTCTTCCAATTTAGTGTTATTTGTGACATTTTATCAATACACGAGAAATTGAAACTGTCGGCAATTATTGACAATCAAAATTAGAGTACAAGGAATGTCTATGGAAATGTCTGCAGCCTTCTGTTTCAGACGTCCTTAATATGGACGTAATGTCAAAATCATCATAATTGCTACTTAAGCTCACATGTCTACAATTTCACCAACCACAAAATGGCAAATACTTACACGTAGGGTTGAATTTGAGAATTTTTAGATCTCTGTCGAACTTTAAAAATTGAATATTTAAAATATATTATGCATTCATTTTTTATTTTTTTTTAAAGGGGAATATATTACTTCTAATGCTTCAAATAGATATGGTTTCAAATTTTAACCGAAAGTCGACAAAAAGTAAGAAAGAACAATAAAGTTATAAGTATAGGAAAAATTTAACAGAACTTGTACAGACGTTGACGTGGTAAAATGTAAGTGAGCAGTGTTTTCTTTTTTCTCCTCATCTTCCAATGATGTTGTGCCATGTATTATCTGTAAGATTTTTCTGAAAAAAAAAAATTATGTACTTATAGCATGATTGAATAAAGAAAGAAAATCGACCCAGGAAATTTCCTATGATAAATTATTAATGATTCATAAATAAAATTTGCAAAATTTTTCTTTCTTGGAACGATCTTTATTCATTAAGAAATCACAAATGCTACCCCATATAAAAAAACCATGAAAATAAATAAATTTAAGAATACTCCACCAAATTAAAAGACTAAAATCCCTAAAAAAAACACACACACACACAAAAGAATAACCAACATATATGATGTAACCACATCAAGGAAAAAATTCTATTAAAAATTTGGATTTTGATTAATGAAAGAAAAATAAAAGGTCCAAACAGGCTCCAACCTGTAACTCTTAATCTGAAATGAAATGCCATGACTGTTGGGAAAATTAATCTTCACCCAAATTGGCAGAAACGAAAAACATAAACCTAGATAAAAAATTATAGTTAAACATCGTATAGTAAACCATCAACAACCAACGTTAACGAGTCTTTATTAATTAAGAAAAATCACACAGTATAATGTTTCTATTAACCTAACAATTTCTCCCTAAACGAAACTAGAAAACCCAACTTACCACCAAATCGAGCTAACCTTTTTTTCTTTTCTCTTAAACTTCTTAAACTCTTCTCTTTTCTCTTAAACTTCTATAGAATCTTGATTTCTCTTCACTTGAAGATTCTTAGTAACTCCTCACAATTTCTTCCAATATACCATTCTTGTGGCAATAATAACACCCCATGTCTCTCAAAATAAAAAAATAAGTACGACCTGTGACCATAATTCTTTCCTCATGATTCACTTCTACTTCTCTATACTCTAAAGTTGCCAAAAGAACTCGATTGCAATTCATAATACCACTTGACTTTTTAATGTAAGATGTCTTTAATAACGTGGTCACTGATGTCTTGTATGACTTAGACAAGAAAGACAGCAAATTAATTATCTTATCTTCGTTCTCAATATTAACATCAATACTAAGCAAATCAGTCATGCACTTACTAAATTTATGTAGATATTCATAATATAAGAAAAAATAAGAAAAATAAATAAATACAAATTAATAACAATAGATCTCGATTAAAATAATAATAATAACTAAAAATGTACAAACAAACTAATGTAATAAAATTGAAACGTCCATCAATAGGGAATTGGCGTGGATAATTTGCCAGCTTCATCTACGAATTCATGAACCTCAGCCCTACTCCTCACAATCCTATGAAACACCTCCCTAACCAGTTGCTGCAACGGCACGAGCCCTTCTTTCATCTTTCGACAGATTTCGGCTAGCTCCTCAACCTCCATTACTATATCAGCCGCCTTCTCCTCCTCCAACGAATATTGGAACGAGTCAGCAAAATCGACTTGGGATTGAGCCACCTTTTCCATTTTTCGCAACTCCTCTAACAATCCAGCGGTCCCTTTCTTCTCCTCCTTCTACTCCTCTCAAATTTTCTCTTGAAGCCCAATCATGGGTGATCAGCGTAATTTATGTATTTATTTATATCACATTATTAAACTTTTAAGTCACCAAATTATTAATTTTTATTTAACTTAGGTTAATTTTCTTTTGTTTTTAGTGAAGGATCCGTTTTGAAGTAATTGGGAAGAAAATGATCAATTGACTATTAAATAGAAGTTTGTGGACTAAACCTCGCCGGAATAAAAGTTGAAGGATAAAAGTCGACGAAAGAATGAAGAACTTGTATTGCATGGAAGAATTGAGGACTCCAAAGCAAATATCAGTCTAATTGGGCCCCTTTTTCACTTGTAGTAGGTAATTGGAATTGAATGAGAATAGGGATTCCTGGGGGCTGCCGGTTGTAGGGTATCTATACATATATATATATTCTTACACATGCAGCAGAGAAAAGAAAAGGAGGAGGAATTGAAATATCACTTCAAATTGGAGTAAAAAACGGCGGGCATGGCTTATTGTTAATTATATATATACATAAGTGGGCTGATTTTAGAGGGAGATTCAAAAGAAAAAGTAGAAGAAAGGGTCGGCTGCTGCTGTTGGAGAAACACAGAAACATGGAGAGAAAAAAAGCAGCCAACTGGGTAAACATATACACACACGCAGGGAGCAGTCCAGAAATTGAAAAAAGAGACAAAAAGAGTTGACGGCTGTAATTACACGTATATATTACACATGTACAATGGAGGCAGAAGACACACAAAAGCCAATAAAAATTGGAAAATAAATTCACATTCCGTCAATTTTTGGTGATCTCTTTCCTCTTTTATGTATTTAATTCCAACAGTAGGCTAGGCTAAATTCCTCTCATGTATTGGATGAAGATGAAATTCGTTATTATTTATTTTTATTTCAAGACACGTAGTTTAGATAAATTCTTGTAATTGTTGATTAATCTAGCATGCTTAATTTTATTATTTAATTGCCTGATCACCAATTAAATATATAGTTATTTGTTGTAGTGTTGGGAGGTTCACAATAAGTTTAATACATTGCATGATTAACATACGTGCAATAAATTTTAGGAATAAGATTTATCACGTGTGCAATCTTTGAGATAATTGTGAAATTGAATGCATTTTATTCATATGAATTCGGACTAGGAATATGATCGGGTCGTGAATAGAATAGATTTAATTTGTCTTGGAAAGGAAAATTAATTACAATAGAATTATCGATTGTCAAGAATGCAAGAGCGAAACTAGCTACGTAGTCGAGAATTGGAATAGATAATAATAGGTGGATTTGTAATCCAATACACTCTTCTTATATATATTTTAAATTCGCATTTTATACATTTTCATAGATTAAATTAGAATAATTAAAAATCACAAAAACCACTTTTAATTTGTTCGCTTTGAATCTAATTAAGAACTAATGCACTAAATTAAATTTTATTTTACGTGAGACGATACTCTAACTCATTAAATTTATTACTTGTCAACAATTTCGTATGCTTGCGGGTTTCACACGAACAATGGGATGGGCCCAGACCAATTGCCTTGGAACAACAAAGTGGGTCGCCAGTCCTCTCTTAGCATGGAATTGCTTCCACTAAAGCCCCCATCACAAATACTAAAACGGTGCTCATAATGTAAACCGGCATGGCCAGACTGGTTGACTCTCCGCCACGTGGTGCAGCAAGATTTGACGACATGGCCTGAATCTGTTTGCCGTGATTACTGGTATTTGCAGTCTCTTTGTCATCAAGCACCATTGAAGTGAGGAGGGTGGTGAGGGTGACCGTGACGGCGATCTGAGCCAGCTTCTGCCAATGGCGGAGCTCAACTCCATTACAAATATCAAGCGCCTTCGCAGAGCGATCAAGGAGGTCAGGGATGAGTTCATCGAGCGAAGTTTTCTTGAAATGGGATGGTTCGCGACCCATTACCAAAACAGCCTTGAATTCAGCCACGCAGCACAGAAAAGTATCGAGAAGTTTGCGGAGGGTTGCAGCTCTAGCGGAGTCGGTGGCGGCTGAGGAAGATTCGGTGGTGGATGCTGCGGCAGAGGGGTGGAAAGAATGTGGGACAATCGGTCAGCGGCATGCTTTTGGAAGAGTTCGAGGTCTTCGACTTCTTGATCGTGGTTTTCCGTAGCCACTCCCTGGTTCCGGCGGATGCTTATGCGATTGAGGAAGGAACCTTGACCGTCGTTCGTCGCTGGCATGGTTGTATTCGTCGGAAAATTTTGTGTTTCGTTTTAGAGATAGAGAGGAAATGGGTGTTGTGTAGAATAGAATTGGGAGAAGATGAAACGGACGGTTTGGCAGTTGAATATATTGACCAAAATCGGTTGTTATGCTTTATCGTGAACAAGACCGTTTCTTTTCTCCTTGTTCGTTTGTTCTTTTGAGGGAAAATAGCATTTTGGCCCCCAAACTTTGATATATCTTGCAGTTAGGTCTCCGATCTTCAAAACGTTAACATTTATAATTTTACGTGCTTTTGTTTTAGTATCACTTAGGTCTCACTAAACAATTTTATCCTTGTCTAGAGGTTAGTTTCATTGAACCAAATGTACTATTGCTCAAAATTTTAACAAAAAGAGAGCATTACTTTTCTCTTCGCCTATATGTAGAAAATTAAATAAAAAAGAATAAATTCTTCATATTTAGTACTCTACTCAGTCGAATCCACCTCGTGTTCAAAAAACTACAATTATCATCAATAATCCCATTACAAGTATAGAAAATATTTGATAAAAATTTCACGAAAAAACACTTGACAATTTTTTATTGGTTTTTGACACAATAAACACAGAAAATGAACTATACAAATGCCATTAACTCAGCAACTGCATCATTCATGTTAATAATTCACTGTACATAAAGAATTATTCCATCATCAATCACTGCTGAACACTTTGACTACAGTACTATTAATGAGAAAGTTCTTTTTTCTCGATATTATTCATAACTATTTTATTTCACTTAACAAACATGAACCTTAGATTGATCATTAAGATTATGCAATGCAACTTTTACGAGTTATATTATTGTAATTGTTATTTTTATCCAAGTAATGAATACGACAAAGAAAAGCCAAATGGCTAGGAAGAAAAAGAATGACAAAACTTAATATAATAACATATATCATTGAAAAGTCATGTTAATTTTTCACGTGTGTATAATATGCTTAAATAAGTAAGGTACGCTACTTATTTGAACATATGAAGTGGTCATGATAACTTGATAGAACCTTTAAAGTTTTTAATTATTTGGGATTATGGTCATAAAATCGATTCCGTATATAAGATTTTGTTTTTAATGAGACAGATCAACCGTCCTTCAATAATCATTGCTATTAACTTTAATCATGTGTACTAGATTGAATGTCACTGCCGCATAATCAGACAAATAGCTTTATTAAATTTGTTAAAAAAAAGGTTGAACCCCTCCCCTCGCCTCCCCTCCCCTAAAATTTTGTGATGAAGATAAATCGTGGGATGTACCTCAACAGGCCAGAGAACAAGAAATGTATGTATATTGCGCTTACAAGGAGTCCAATTCCATGTCTCAGGAATTGAACATCCACACTGCGGCTGCTAGTAAGGCGTGAGATAACTTCACTCTTATCTTTTGTACTACGAAGCTATGCCCCGAGGGCAGCTTTATTAAATTTGTTATTTGAACTTTATGACGTTTAAGTCTATTCTCTTGGATTATGCAAGAATGACAGGGTCACACGTCACTCATACCTCTCTATTGGTTAGGTGCCTGCCTGCAGGGTCCATGTGATCCTAGATGAATAGCAAAATCCTATTCTTTTATGATAGTTATATTGACATCATAATTTTTATTTGTTACACCACTTTAGTTGCAGTTAAGCTCCCTAACCCTTGCTCGTTGTAGCAATTTTTTTTTTGTCGATTCTTATCTTTAAACTTTAATAAATTATTACATTTCGTCTTTAATGATGATTTATAATAAAATATTTTGTTTTCATACTTTGAAATGAGAAAAAAAATAATTTTTCCATATTTTTTAATTTTTTAAAATTTGATGAAAAATAAGTTGTTATAAGCTATTTAAACATCTTTTTGGGATATAAAATGTGTCAACTAAAAAAATTAAGAATAAGAATGCCATAAAAAATCTTTATGGACATAAATGCAGTAAAGATTGAAAAACTTAAGTGTAATTAAAATGTGGCATAAAAAATAAAAATTGTGCTATGAATATAATTACTCATTTTTTTTATTGTTTGTTAAAGCCTTTAACAAGTTTACCCCACTTCTTTGGTCCAATCAATATGATTCTCTCAACCCAACCGTGTATGTATGTAGATATACACGATCATTTTCATTTTCAAGTCAATATTTTAATTATTCATGATAAATAACATTTTTTATAATTAATTTCACGATACAGTAATATAACGTGTTGTGTTACTTGCAGAGTAACTTTAACGTATTTCAGGTTTTGTTTTTTTTATCCAAGAACAACAGTTTAGGATAATATAATATGTTACTCTAAGTTACTTCATCACTCCTTTTATACATCAATATTTTCATTTAAAATAAATATTTAAAATTTTCATTAGATAATAATATATTTTTGAGTTATATATTTGAATAACATCTGTATTAATGTGTTACTTGTAGAGTAACATTAGTATAATTCAATTTTTTTCTTATTAAAATACATCATTTTTAGGTAACATAATGTTACTTGTATAATAAGATGTGTTATTGTATAACCTTTATTTATTTATTTATTTGTAGAATAACACACATGTTACCTTTTATAATTTGTATGGTAACATGTGTTACTGTGTTACTTATTAATCTATCTCATACCCTAACATCATCCTACTGCGTATTGGTTTCCAACCATTGTTGCCACTTTTTAGCCCCAACAAATCATGTCTAATTCTTCAATCTCAAGCATACCCCTTCTTCTTTTGTCCAATCAAAATGATTCTCTCAATCCAATGACAATCTCAATTCAATCAAATAACATGTTCCATTACTAGAGAATCACATATCGTGATCTTCAACAAGAAATTCTTTCACATACTAAACCACAAGATAAAAAACGAATCTTGTATAAACATTATAAATCTTGCAATTTAGGTAATCTCCAATTAATAAGTGTTACTGATGCGCCCAACTTTAGAAAACAAAGTGTTTTATCTTGCAAAATAGAACACCGAAAATCATTCAACTTCTTGTTCTTCATTTAGATTAACAAGAAATGGGAAATAACAAATAATACTAAAAAAGTACTTACAATACATGCTTCCAAAAGATTGAAACTTATTTCCTGTTTGATTTTGATTAAAAATCAAATTTTTAGAGCTCGTTTGGCATGACTTTTGCTTTTACTTTTGTTTCATGTAGAATAACTTTTGGAGTAACTTATCTAAACATTTTGTTTGAAAACTATTTTTAAAAAGAATTTGCTATTTGAAAAATGCTTTTAGAAGAAATCAGATCGAACTAGTTTCTTCTGAAAGCTCTTCTAATTAGAAAAAGCATTTTCATAAAATTATCCAAACAAATTTATAAACAGCTTTAGGATCTCAAAATGTCATTTGACTTTTCAAAAGTCACGTCGCTCGGTTCTTTAGTAGATTTTGATAAAAGTTGATAAAATGTGTTTTTGAATATTAGATAAAAATTGTAAATCATGTGAAACTGAGAAGCCAAAAATTTAAAAACAAATGCTCCGAAAATGAAATATATTATAGAAAAATCTGCATTAATATAATATTAGCTCCTTAGACCCACAGATCAAAATCTTAAGAATTTTTTCGATAAAATTGGATGATGAGAAAAAGCTTGTGTAGGAAACCAGCAGTTCAAAGAATTGAAAATTGACGCGATTAATAGAAATTGGGAGCATTTTACAGAAAATTTCAATAACAAAATTAGTGCATTCAATTAAATTAATTAACAAAATTTATGGTCGGACGCATATGTTTAAGAAATGGTGGCAGGAGTGATGCACTACGACAATGAAGGCAGCAGTGCATGGTGGAGTTGTGATGGCAAAGGTAGATGTGCATTGGTGATCATAGTGTTAGTGATTTGAAAATTTGAATTAGAATTTGGTATTTACTATTTGGAATGGTAAATGAATATTTATTTATAAAAGTTTATATAAGGGAGGTAATTTTTTAAAAGGCTTATTTAGATGTAGGGTGAAAATTGAAAAATTAAAAACTTAAAAAGCGGGCGTATTTGAACTTTGAGAAAAAGGAGGTAAAGGGTGTAAATTTACACTTTTCCCCTATTTGGTGATTTTAGTAAGTCAAATATATTTCATGGGATAAACAACTTTTATCAATAATTTGTTTCAACCACATAGTCAAGGTCTTAACATTAAGAAATTTTGACCATGGGCTTGTAACGTTATCAAGTCCAAATAAACAGGCTAATTGATTTATCTTATAAATGCTATTTTATGTTGCACTCTACATCGATGTAATCAATCAATTTGTCAAATAAAGTCATGGAATTTTCACCGTTTGCCTACAATTTAATCTAAAATGATTAAAAACTTTATTGCGAATATTCGCATTCGTGAAATTTTGTTAGATTTGCCATTCTTACTTGTGGCCCTCTCTTGATCCTCTCAATGTTTTTTCAAAACACTTTTCAAATAGTGCCGACTTGCATTACACGTTAAGGCCAAATAGTTAAATACACACACATATATATAATTGACTTTGTTTCATTTTTAAGACTTCAGTATAATTTATCTCTTTTTACTAGCTAGACACCCAAAAGTCTACAAAAAGGTCATAATCCTACAAAAAGTAATATATAAATAATGAGATCCACTTTAGGGTGTCTCACACTCATTTTTCTACAAGCTAATATTTGAAACGAACTCAAATGAGGTTGAGTATGAACATCTTTCTCCATTCAAATATTTTTCTTATGTTGCTTTGTACGAAAAGGATTTGATGTTTGTCATAAAAACTTCGCAAATGTACAGGTTGGTTGTACAAATAATAATCATGAAGAGAAAGTTATTGTTCCATGGAGAATGAGGCTCAATTCTAGTGTATTTTATATATTTAAATTCATGATCGTAACACAAGACGATTGGTTGGTATCTAACTACGTTTTATACCTAAGAGAGAGCAATAAAAATTGGTTTAAAACTCAAATATGGATGTGTGTATTGGATTTTTCATGCAACTAATCAACTCTTAGTTCCAATTCTCAATAAATTATAATTAACTTAATTCATGCAATTGTAATAATCGATAATTTCAGTTTTATTTACGACTCTTTTCCCCTATATAATAAATCTATGATTGCCATGAAATGATACTATTCCTAATGCGAATTCATATGATAAACATACATTGATGTTTGGGGTTATCATACATGATTGCACACATTATTGTCCATGTGTCCATAAATAGTGTTCTACCTATTTGAGTTTTGCAATACCACGAATGAGCAACTTATTGTTCTAATGGTGCGCAAACATTAAAATAATGTAATTATGCATATTTATGAATCATGTGCAAGAATTAATCTAAAATACAAAGTCTCGAATTAAAAACTAATAATCTAAGAGTTTTGTCATCCATCCAATGCAAAGAGATTTAGCCTAGCATATTAATGTAGGAATTATAAAGAAAATTATAACTCTAATCATTAAACTATGAAGAGAATCTAAAATTCTTCAACTAAAGCCTTCAAATCCAACTGAATGATGAATTCTTCATTCTTTGATGTAAGTTCTCTATTTTCTCCCAAAATTCAGCTCTCAATATGATGATAGATAGGCCTCCCTCATTTTGGACGGCCTATGATAAAAATAAGTTGTCAAAAGACTGCATACAAAAAAATTTCAAAACAAAATAAGGAAACAGATTTTATATATTTATTTATTTTGAACCATGCTTGATTCATTTGGTGTGTAAGTACAATACACCTGATTTAGCCTCAAGTCGAATTTTTTGTGACCTTGCGTATGCAAGACTTGTAGATCTATGCATATGCTTAGTACAAATTTTTTGGACAATTTTGTAAATTGGTCACTGAACTTTCACACGTATATATTTTGATCATTTTCTAAAATTTCTTGATCCATTGACTTCTCTTCAATTCCAATTGATTCTTGGCATTCTGAAATATTGTTTTAGGATCCGATTCAATGTTAGAATATTGCATTTTAGTCCGGAACTCCGTATTTGATTCAATTGAGCCCTTTTTTTGCTTATTGTGTTTCCTCTCACCTCTTTCATTGATTGTTATCTACAAATAATGTATACATAGAATTGAACCATATTTCATACAATTCATCAACAAATAATAAAATTTAACACCTAAATAAATGTTTAAGATACACTTATCAATATTGTATGTCTGCTTCACCTAGATTTCAATTCTCTCATCTACATTTTGACCTAAATCCATTTGCTATATATGCCTTATAGCCTTTTTATTGAGATGCACATTTATCCTTCATTGCCTTTTGAGAGAATTAAAAAGAAAGGATAAAATGTATTCCAAATTAAGCCAAATACTTGGTTCTTGATCAAACATATGAAGATCGATCCACTACGTATTCTGAACAAATAATTCTTGTTTTATTTATTAATTGGTGAGGATAATGAATTCTTTTTCCTGCTTTTGCGAAAGATTTAAATGAATGCGTGATTACAGAACATTTAGTGAGACATTAGTTGTCTAATCATGTTATACAGATTTAGTTTATTTTTATTTTATTTATTTATTTATTTTTATTTTTTTGAGAATGATTAGGGAATCAATTTAGTAATAAGCAAGCTTCCAATGAAGGAAGTAGGGTCCACACGAGAATTATAAAGCAAAAAAATAAGCAGCTAATGATGGAAAAAAAAGGGTCCATTAATTAGAGGGACCATTAGTAGACAAACATAGCTGATCAAATTACTAATGAAAGCAAACTCCAAATTAATTAGGATCTCAATTAAAATAAAAGAGACATTTTATCTATGAGTTTAATTAGCTTAACCAACCATGCTTAAAGGGGAATAGTTCCTACTTAATTTGTTGCTAGTTAATTAGGTTAATTAATTATTTGTTAACCTCTTTATTTGGTAGGGCCTAATGCCATTCCATTGCTCCCCCTTAAAGCTAAGAATAATCATTTCTCCTTTTCATTTCCCTCCTAAAGTGTCTTTTTTAAAATGATTTGCATTTTACTTCCAAATTCAGTTTCCAAGCAAAAGTCACTGATTTTCAAATCAAATATGGTGGATGATTTGCCTCAGTGAAGATTCTTCCATTGTCATTCTCATTTGTATAGTATATATTGTCTACGTATCAGCACATGTAAAATATGATTTTGATAAATACAAAGAAAATACTTGCAATGTCTATTCTAACCTAATTAGCTTGTACATTAAGTTGCAATCAATTAATTTAGACAAATTCAAGTACCTTCCAATGGAGAAATAAGTGGTATAGATGTGATAGAAATTACAATAAACATAACAACTTATTATATAGGTAGGGCCCTTAATAGATTCTTGCGAAAAATCGAAAAATATTTAGTTTCTTAAATTAATTAGGAATGGTTTATGCCGAATTATCATCTAGGTATAACTTGGTTCAATCTTTGGGAGCTAATAGTAATGGAAGAGTCAACAAGTTATAGAGAAGTTTAATTTTCTTCATAGATATAGAACCCTTGCCTATTATTTTGAGGGATAACACTTCATGATTTTATGTAACAACACTTTGATTAATAAATAAAGAATTTGTTTCAAACAAAGAAATAAATAAAGAATTCATCCAAACCGATTAAAATTATAATAACAAAAATAATAAAGGAAGGAAAAAATGATTCAGTGAATATTTGGAGAACAATAAAGACCGTACATAAAGAATTTATAAAGATATATTCGTACATAAAGTTGTCAATTTATAATTTATAAATTTTGGGATTTCAGATCAGAAATGTTAATAATTTGTTAGGTTTCTTTAGGAATTTAAATCACATAATTGTCAATCAAAATCTCTGTCCTTTCAAGCATAGTAACTCCACTAACTTAGAGCTTTTTACACATGGGATCATTGTTCAATTTACTAAAATATAATTCTTTGAAGCAGTGTTACTTGTCTTGTTCTGTACAAAGTGCAATTTTTATCCATATATGCACACTACAAGGGAAACAGATGCAAAAGTGATGCAGCAAATTAGCGGAAGATGATTAAAGTTTCAACTTTCAAGCACTCGTTGATCTAAACAAAATACTGAGAATTTAGGCAAAGTATCGAGAAAATTTTCGATTTCTTTTAAACCATATACAGAAAAACTAAGCCAATGCACGGCTGCTACAGCTTTTAACGAAACCTAATTGCTTGCCTTAGTAAAAGCTTCACTTAGTCCCTCGTCTTTTAACGAAACAATTAATAAGTCATATTTAAAAAAAAAAAATAGCGATAAATAATAAAATAAAATCTACAAAACCTGAAAATAAAAGGAAAAATAAGCCCTTCACCATTTTCGAGTCGGATGCATCAAAATGTTTTTTCTCTAATTAATTTCAACAAAAGATTATCATATGTTAAAAGGTTAGGCTACTCTTTTTAATAAACTTGACTTTTTAAAATGGAATCCAAGTCTTGGTAGTTGGTATTAGAGTTGATTAATCTCGAACGAGCAATTCAGTAAGTTTAAAGCTGAAACGAGCATTTGGATTTCAATATAAATGTGTTCAAACAAATAATTATCTTATAAATAGATAAAATCCCACTCCAGACAATAATTATATAACCCGTAGAATTTCGAATTTAAACTACCACTCCTTTTACATGGCCTCACAAATCATATGAAAAATGAGGGGAAAAATCACAATATTTATTACTTTTTCTTTATAGTTTGAGAAGGGTAGGTAGCATAATTATTGAATCAATTTCTTTACTGAATTCATGTTCCATATGGCATAATTAAAAACTTAGAATGAACAAGAAAATCAAAAGTATATATAAACAAAATATTATGACTCTTAATTAACTTTTAAACTTGTATTTTATTTCATTTCACAATACTTAATATGCAAATATGACATGAAAAATTAATGCATGTCATCATCATCGGGAATAAAGGGCTTGTGATAATCTTTAAACCAACAAGCAGTGATGACGTAGGCGATCAAATTGGTTACGTAGTACGCCTCTACGTAGAAACTCAAAAGAGTTGTAGTATTACAGAAAGAGTTGATGGAATGTCATTTTAGGGTTAGATGGGAACATGGGGCCAATTGAGGGTCCATTTTGAGGGCTTATTCCGGATACCCATATATAATTCCAAAATATATTTATATGGAAATAGAAAGCTAAAGAATAATACACTGTCAGGCCAAAAAAATATGGGGCATCACTCTTGCTGCAACCAGCAGAAGGTTAAGAGGGGTCTTTGGTCACCTGAGGAAGACGAAAAGCTCATTCGATACATCACAACTCATGGCTATGGCTGCTGGAGTGAAGTTCCTGAGAAAGCAGGTTTGTTAGAGCTCATGTTTTGTTTTACAGAATAGGCCAAATTTTTAATTTAAATGCTCCTCATGTACACTTAATTTTGTGTTGAAGGGCTGCAAAGATGTGGCAAGAGTTGTCGTTTGAGATGGATAAACTACTTGAGACCTGATATCAGAAGGGGAAGATTTACACCAGAAGAGGAGAAGTTAATTATTAGCCTTCACGGGGCTGTAGGGAACAGGTTTTAGTGACTATACTTGTTCAACTTCTATATTCTAACCCCCCACCCACTCCACCACCACCACAAAATCTCACGCCTAATTTTGCTGTATTATGCATTAGTCATTGCAGCTAAAATAGTTTGAAAAAACTCAATTATGCATCTCAAAATTAAGCTGCAACTCTCTTTTATGGCATAGAACTTACAAGATAAAATTTAGGCCAAGAAGTCTTGATTATTTGAAATAATCTTGAAGCAATGGATAACTTCATTCTGATTAGGACAAACACACTGTTCTATACAAATTATGTAAGCAAGTAGAAAAATATCTTGACAAAAAAGATGATCATGTACGTATTTGTCCATGAGTACATATTTTTCTTTAAAGTAGTATATAAAGGAATTTTATCTTGCATTTTCAAAGACGTTAAGAAGGTAATGTCAAAAGTTTCTTTTAGACTAAGTTACAAATGAAAAGTATAGCCATTTTTTAGTCAAGCATAAATTATTCTTGTGTCTGTTATAAGTTTTCCCTCCTTTTCCACATTCTTTGTTTGCTTAGCATTTGAAGATTTAAACTTCAAGTTCACTCTTCTGTGGAATTAATAAAATCGATCTAGTGCAATCTAACAATACTATTATTAATCAATTACAAAATTTAATTTATTTTTACTAATGAATTACTCATTGTCCCTGGGGGATTTTTTAGATGGGCTCATATAGCAAGCCATTTGCCTGGAAGAACTGACAATGAGATAAAAAATTATTGGAATTCATGGATCAAAAAGAAGATAAGAAAGCCCTCATCAGCATCTTCAACAAACATTACACCAAGCATTACTGACCAAAATTCCCAATTCACCTACACGCAAAACCAGCAGATGGACTTCTTAAATCAAGATTTGGCTGCGAAGAGACAGATTCAAGATACACTATTTCCTTTACCTTGTCCTCCATTCATGTTTGATATTGGTTTAGCAACGGATGGTGCAAATGGAAATGTTGATGGAAAAATTGATCAGTTTCTACAAGAAAATACGGGATTAATTAACACTGAGACATGGCAAGTAAACCAAAATCAAGAAATGATCCAACCAGCTTCTTACATGAGTGCACTGAACACGAATTGTTTGCCTCCATTGATGGAGAACATAGAGAGTATGGTGCCTATGGAAGTGCAATCTTGTAGCATAAATTTGGAAGGACAAATGACCCTTGATTGCCTGCAGGGAAACGAGCTTAATGAATGGGATGATACACAAGAGTGTTCCAATTTTTACTTTTGGGACCAAGCAGAAGGACATCTTGATGGGCAGGATATTTACCCTACTTCATCAAACATGGGAACTATTCTACCTTCCTATCCTTCATCTCTCTAAGAAGGACCCCATAATTCGTGTTTGAGTCTTTTTATTCTATTTATATTTGTTTTTTTGTTTGAGAGGATTTAACTTTTATAAATTTGACATAGAAAGATGAGAGGTTGAATGTTTCTTGTACCATACAAGGAAACTCAAGAGACAAATAAATGCTAAAGGAGTTTGATCTTGAGACTTTTATCCCATTTTCTCCGTCTTTATGCCTATAATGGTGTTCAATAATGACATTCTTTTCATTTATGTCACTTATCAAATGATTATATACTTTTCATATGAATCAATTTTGTGTATTTCTTACATGCATAAACTTCAATGTCAAAGAAATAAGTAAATCCCTTCAAAGAGTACCCACAATACTAACGACAAAATATGCGTTGAAATATTTTCAAAAAAAAGTGTGAATGGGTAGGCAAATAGATGAGTAAGTCAATTTTACATCGCACCGACCGGGGTACTTTTCAAATGGGCTAAGTCAAAGAACAAGTTTTGCACTTTAATCAATATATATATATTTTTTTCATTCACCACATTGGCCTCTTGTGTTGAAAAAGATAATTGTGCCCTTATTATATTCCATAATTACAAAAACATGTTAAATCTTTGAAAGACAATAATACCCTTAAAAGTTTAAATAAATTCAATCAGTTTCCCACGTAAATTTCAAAATCAATTTTGCTTATCAGTTTCTTTAATACAGTTAAAAAGAAATTTCCTCTTCCATCTGCTATAACACTGAAATCTCACAAAATTATCAAATATTCAACAAAAAAAATTACTCACAGTCGGCACTCGAAATTGGTAAGTGTATTACGTATTTTTAATTTCGTTTTAGTTAAAGTAGTATACTGTTTGAATCTTTAAATCTTATTTCGACAAATGCAGTTGAATTATTACAGTATTAAACACAGATGTATTATCTTTTTTAGCAAAAATGAAGAAAGAAATTTATCTCTATGCATATTATTTCAGGAAAAATTCATAGTATTTCGTTGGAAAAAAATTCGAGCCGGCCTGGACTTACGAGCCTCCTCCCCTTTTTGTTTTTGTTATTTAATTATTTTTCTAATGTTTAAAATTTTATAATTTATTCGTTCATATTTAATGTATATTGTTATTGTAAATATTAATGAATATTTAATACTAATTGAAATAAATATTTATGAAACAATTAAAATAATCAATGAATTATTATAAGTATAAAATGAATTTAAATATGAAATGAACAATTTAAAAAATTATGTATTAATTCCTTATGTTTAATTTATTATCTAATATTTTTAAGTTGTGGCAGATATGGCATCAACATGTATCTCAATTTATTACTTCGGTGAATTTCAAAAGAACGGAAATGCTCAGTGAGAATGGAAATGGACAAGTGAAGGAGATGGAGTTAAATCAATTTTTATAATAAGGAGTACATCGTTTACAGAAATGTACCATGATATACAAAACATGCTTAACGTCGATCTCTCTCAATACGATATGGAATTGAGATTTTTGTTTCAAAAACATTCAACCATTCCGATTCCACCAATGAAAGTTACTTCTGAAGTGGAGATGAAACATTTAATTAAATTGAACCAAGGTCAAAAGTCGACTCCTATTTGCTTAACTTTATTGAGGAAGAATATCTCCGAAGGTTGACACAAAGTTTCCGATGAAGATAATCGTAATGTAAATGATGTTTGGGACACAATTCAGATTGTTCGTGAAGATGATGTGGTTATTCTCGAAATCACTGCTACTCACCATGATCACACTGCTATGTACAGAATTCCATTGACGATTGAAGACAACGAGAATGAAAATGCATTTACAAACGAGGATTTGATTGCTTTATCCCGTAGGAGACATGAGTCGTGTGGGAGCTCATAGGCCGG
Organism: Olea europaea var. sylvestris; assembly: GCF_002742605.1. Lineage (NCBI taxonomy): Eukaryota > Viridiplantae > Streptophyta > Magnoliopsida > Lamiales > Oleaceae > Olea > Olea europaea. Next base: position 59,951 of record NW_019239534.1, read on the forward strand.
ACCAAGTACACAGTTCTCTTATTGTTCACGTGTGATTCTCGATGATGAAGATGTGTATGTCGAGCAGTTGTTCGAATCAAAGAAAGAATTGTAAAAAGTCATGTGCCGGATTGCTTTATAGCATAACTTCGAGTTTAAAGTGAATAAATCAAACAAGTCAACGTACATAATTATCCGCGTTGACGACAGTTGTCATTGGCATTTGTGAGCAACGAAGATGGACATGAATGAGTTATTTGTAGTTCATAAGTATGCACGGGAACATACTTGTGAAATGGGTATTCGTCGAAATGATCATAGGATGACCCGATCATGGTTCATTGGTCAAGCAATAATGCACAAGTTTCAGAACCCACGAACGATCTACAGACCTTCAGACATCATTAATGACGTTCGGTGAAAGTAAGGAGTGATCATGAGTTATCAAAAAGCTTGAAAGGCCAAAGAATGTGCATTGTAGAACTTGATCGGTTCAACCGAGGAGATTTATGCTAAATTGGCCAGGTATTTTATTGTTTAGATGTTTATTTCTTTGTTATTTTAATTTTTAATTATTTTATTTCAATTGTTTGTGTAATTATGTAACTCAATTGTTTATTTAATATGTAATTAATTATTTAATTGAATTGATTTTTTTTTCGTTCATTTCATATTGAATAGATTATCTAAATTATAATTATTGTTTATTAACATTGGCCATGTATTGCTATAACATGGGAAGAGTAATTCTGGATCGGTATTTTTTATCGAGAAGGATGACGATAATCGCTTCAAGTATTTCTTTATGGCCCTTGGAAAATGTGTTCGAGGATTTCAAAACGCAATGCGACCCCTAATCCTAGTCGACGGCACAACCCTTAAGATGCTAACATCAAAATTTACCCTCTTGCTTGGTGGGAAAAATGATCTAGCAATGAGTTGATTTTTCACGAAGTTGAGGGAAGTAATTGGGGATATCGAAAACCTTGCATTCGTAACTGATTGAGAGTAGTCAATAATAAATGATATCACCGAAGTCTTCCCCGAGGCACATCATGGTTATTGTATGTACCATATACAGGAAAACTTGAAAACCTGGTATCGAGGCAAGGACATCGTTGCATTGTTTAGGAGAGCTACAGAGGCTTACAATTTTGAAGAGTTTGAGAAGCCAATGGTCAAAATAGACAGTAAATTGCATGCTGCATGGGAGTATCTAACAGAGATGGGGATCGAACATTGGGCACGATCATATTTTTCAGGACGTCGATACAACATGATGACGCGAACAATGCAGAGTCGCTTAATGCTTTATTCAAGAAAGATCGAGAGTTACCAATTCTCGCAATGATTAAGAATATTCGTGACAAGCTACAACAGTGGTTTCATGATCGATGTGAGGAGTCACAAAGTTGTACAAGTGTGCTAAACCCGGCTCAGAAAGATAAACTCTTCAAGACTCTAGATGTGGCGAGAAAGGGTATGTAGAACTACTAGATCAATTTCGCTTCTCCGTGGGATGTGTACATAATTTTGGATACATCGTGAACTTGAATGATAACACGTGTACGTGTAGACTGTTTCAGTTGGAAAGTTTTCCGTGTACACATGCAGTGACAGTGGCTATGCATAGAAGATTTCCACCACAAACCTCATGCAGTGCGTATTACATGACTGATTATTGAAGAGCCACGTATGCGGAGACAATATTTCATGTACCAAACGAAGTCAAGCGGCAAGTTCCCGACCACATTCTCCCACTGAATAACTTGTTGCCACCAACAATCGAACCACGTACTCCTAGACGTACACATACGTCTAGAATATCATCTACCAGAGAGTTTCCCCAGTCTCGTAAGTGCGGTAGGTGCGGTGCAACGGGCATACTAGAACATATTGTACAAGTCAGATTCATCTGCATGACAATATAACAGATGTATAATTTTACATTTGTTAATAACTATTGGCAATGTAATTATTAATAACATTGACGTTAATTATTTATGGATATTATTTATGTTAATTATTAGATTTAATTTTTTATTTGAACATTTCATTCATTAGTTTCATTTGTTACATACATTATTTATGCATATTATTTATATTTATTATTTGAAATCGGAGTATTCGAAAAAAATTTAGACACATTACGTTCTTTCCACAAAACACACAAACATTATAAATAAACACATAAACTGTAAAATAAATAAATAAATATTACATAAATAATCAATATTTTTCAATTCTTTCGTAATTATAAATGAATGAATAAAATGTACAATCTTCAAATAAATGTAAAAATATGTACAATTATTTATGGATACCCATTAAATTCAAACAAATTACATGCTAATTTATTTCTCCAATTTTGTATCCATACTTGATTGATTGCATCAATCTTATGTACTACACTCAAAAATTTTATGTACTTGATGATGAACATGTCGCAATTACCCCTACAATTAAACAAGATTGTATTAGCACATCACTGTCTAGTTAGAATATAAATTGTAAATTAAAAAAATAAAATCACAAATACTTACGATATTTGCTGTCTCGCCGTCGTCTGTCCTGTACGATGGTCAATCTCTCCTGCACAGAGATGGTCGCTCGTCTAGCCATCACGGAAACGATCACAGACACCGACTCCAGATTTCGCTCGAGCTGACCTTGTGTCAGGCATGAATGATCAGGGTCGTACACATACATAGAGAAGTTGGCGAATACGATCTCCACTGCAATGTAGTGATAATTCATGCACACTGGCATATACAAATGCGTACAGCCCTCCCATGACTTTCCTCCGACACTCGGCCATACCCCTACGACCCACTCCATCATATATGTCGGCAGCGTGTACTCGTTACCCATAGCTTGGAGCGACTAGTACTCAATGTCAACAGCACGGACGAACTTTGTGTTCAATATGAGTCGGTCAGGAATGTTGAACGATTTTGGATGTCTTTCAACTCGATCTCGTAGCAAATTCATGGTCAAGTCGATGTGCTGCATCAAAAAATACCAATAAAAAAAGAGTTATTTCATGAATTTGATTCAAAAATCAAAATTGAACATACATAATAAATAACAATATTTTAATTTCGCTTACATCATCAACGAGCTAAGCCCCAAAGTGGTGATGTTGTGGAACCACTTGTAAGCGTTTGAGATCGTCTTCTGAGCAATCATGCGGCTGGCCCTGAAAAAATAAAAACAGAAATTTTAGTTATAAGAAGTATACATGTGTCAGCGTCTACGTACTGTACTAATTCTATAAAACACAAAACTTCCCTGGGCCTAATTGCTCTCAATTCCGTCTCAAAGGCTTTTCACTTCGCACGATCCACCTCCTTGAATAAATTGGGGTGCGTCCCGTCGACGAACCTCCTCCTCTTTGTTTCCGTGGTAAAGGGAGAAACGACGTACTATGATAGTACCCTCGGCTTCTTGCCAACCACCAGCTCAGGTACATCAATAGCACGCATCCTCTTCTCCTCTGTCTCGGGGATCTCCATCTCCCCGGCCATCAAGACCACCCCTTCACTCGCTATCGGGACCACCTCCTCCGATACAAAGACTACGTCCGATGAGTTTGGCGTCCTCTCGAGTACTACCTCCACCTCCGGTACCTTTCCACCTTCGGTATCCCCTGCAGGGGCACCCCCATTCCTCGAGTATCCCCTCTACCTCGAGTGACGTCCTCTTGGGTAGCACCTTCATCTCCGGTACCCTCTCCTCTTTCGGTACTCCCTAGCATCCCCGGATATCCCCTACAGGGGCACCCCCACCTCGTCGGGTATCCCCTCTACATCAGGTGACATCCTCTAGGGTACCACCTCCATCTTCGGTACCCTTTCCTCCTCCGGTATCCCCTCCGCCTCCTCCGTCCCCATTGTGTCACTTAAAAATGAATCGAATGAGCAACTGATGGCCACGATGAGTCAACATACCCCATCTGACTCTCTCTCCCTGATAACCACCGACCCCTCCGTCATGATAGCTGCCAACCCCCCGTCACCCCCTCCGTCCCGATAACTGTCAGTCCCTCTGTCACCCCCTCCGTCCCGGTACCGACCTGTCCCTCTGCCATCTCCTCCATCCCCATAGTTGTCCGTCCCACGCAAACCTACTATGTCGCCACGTATCGCTGTAACCTCAGCATGAAGGTCTCCTAACCCAGCTCGTAAAATTTCGACATCATAGCGTAACTCTGCCAAATCTCCAAACTCGGCTCATAGCGTCGCGACATCATCCCATAACTCTGCCATGTCTCGTAATCAATCGTAGAAGCACGGTGACTAGGTGTAGGAGGTGATACTGGACGTCTCTCCTGGAAAAATAACCGTTACAAATGAATAACTTAACGCAAAAATTGAAACGACAATCGATAAATTATTTTTAAGTAACGTACTCTATCTCGATCAACACTGGACTCAGGCATCTGAACCTCATTGCATAGCCGGACGTGATCTTCTCGGTGGAGGTGACCTTCTCGACAGAGGTAATACTGAACGACTCTCCTGAAAAATAAATATTACAAATGAAGCACTTAAATGCAAGATCAAAACGATATTCAACATATCCTGCACAGTAACATACCCTATCTCAATCCACTCTGGACTCAGGTATCTCATCATCATGCGTAGTCGGAATAGACAATTCGTGCATACAAAGCTAACTCTCATTCTCGATCTACGGTGCCAACTCAGTGAGAACTTCAAGCTGACATTTTGACATTTCACAGTTAATGACTATGTATTGAGATTGTAAAAAAACATACAACATAAATCGAAAATGTATAATACGTACCTCAGGATCGTCGAGGACATCCGATAACTATCTGGCAAGCGGCTTGTCTTGTGCTCGCCAGTGATGCATCGAAGGGTAGCGTCCCCCCTTTCCTCACATACCTACTTGCCAAAATGGGGACCGTCTCGTACACCCATATTTGTAGCAAATACAATTATGATGTATAGAATTCAAGGAAAAAAGCGTAGGTAATTCATTAACTTAAACATATACCTGCAGTGCCAACGGCAGTCCATATATATCGTACTTCCGCTCGGGGTTATCCCCCTTAGGCATCGAAACCCCCTCCTGAAATCGCGTAATGTCTCTAGAAAATATCTCCGACCCCATGGGTAGTTGTTGAAGGCATCAATGTCATCAACAACCTCCAAATGAAAAATGTCAATCGATGTCTTCTTGTGATGACATCGGGGTACGCTCTCGATGATAAGCACCAAGCCCAGCTTTAGCCTATCAGACATCTGATCACATCTCCTTAATGCATCTTCGAACTGCGCTAGAGTAACTGTCGTTTGTCCACAAAAATATTCATTCAACAGCCTCCGGTTCCTCAGAACATAGACCCTCGCCTCTTTTTCGTCCGTATATCGCAGTCCAGTGACGAGGGCAAACTTAAATATGAAAAACGTCGCTACCTTGCCCCCAAGATCAAAATGGAGGGCGTCTCCGTCAACTAATTTCAACAATCGACAAAGTAAGGCATCGAGCAGCTGTCCAAACCACTGTACATCACGCAACGAATGCGATGGCCATAAGCATGATTTACATAACATGTCTGCGTGCTTGTCATCCAGCAAATCTAATACCAAAGTGAAACTGGTAAAGTTACAATTCTACGTAACTTTACCAGGGATCTGTCTGACAGCGCCGTCCAAATGATATTCCATCTTGCAAATTTTCAAAATATTAGAACCCTGTACAAATGATGTTCAATAAACCAAAATTTTTGTTGATACGTAATTTATAAACAAAAATATTACAAAAAGAAACTAATACACTGCTACTATATGAAATAACTAACCGATAACGCAATAAAGGAAATGAACGTAAATTACTATTTTCCGTATACTTAATTTGCTAATTTGATTGATATTTTAATTTCCCAATTTAATTGCTTAGTTTTATTATTGTACAAATGTTTAAATATTTATTTAAATTCTTCATGTATATTAATTATTTAATATCTAATTATTTTACTAACACTTATTTTGATAATTTATTTTAATATTTTAATTGCTTATTTTCATTGTTTTCCTAACACTTAATTTAATTTTTTATTTTTAATTAATGTTTAAATACTTATTTTAATTCTTCATGCATATTGCTTATTTGATATTTAAAATTTTATTTTAATTGCTTTGCGAAAAATTAATGTGATTGATATTTTAATTCCTAATTTAATTGCTTATTTTTATTATTTTACAAATGTTTAAATATTTATTTAAATTCTTTATGTATATTACTTATTGAATATTTAATTATTTCTTTTTATTATTTTACTAACACTTATTTTGATCGTTTATTTTAATATTTAATTGCTTATTTTAATTATTTTACTAGCGCTTGGTTTAATTTTTTATTTTTAATTAATGTTTAAATACTTATTTTAATTATTTATACATATTGCTTATTTGATATTTAAAAATTTATTTTAATTGCTTTGCAAAAAATGAATTTCATTGATACTTTAATTTCCAAATTTAATTGCTTATTTTAATTATTTTACAAATGTTTAAATAATTATTTAAATTCCTTATGTATATTACTTATTTAATATTTAATCATTTTTTAGTTATTTTACTATTACTGAACATAAATAATTAATTAAACTAAATTAGCAAATAATAAATATTTAGATAAATAATAAAACATTTATATTAAGCATTTCAAAGAAATAATTTTAAATACATAATATATATTAAAATTAAAAAAATTCAAATAAATAATTAAATATTAGACAACACAATATAATCAATTAAATGAAATAATTAAAGGAAATAAATAATACGTAATTAAAAAAAAAATTGTATGGTCGGTCCCAGATAACGGGCTGCCCAATCAACTGGGCACCCAGTTATCTGGGACTGCCCAACCAACTGGGTACCCAGTTGACTGGGTGCCTAGACGGCCCAATTGACTGGGCTGTCTGGGTGGACTGGGCGTGCCTAGCAGCCCAACGATTGGGAGATCGTCGATAAACTCCATTTCCGACGATCTTCACTCCATCCCCCAACCTTATCCAAATACCACATTTAAACCTTACACACAAGGATTTCTCAACACATGTATATAAAATTATGCTTGTTTCGAAAAATTAACATAAAAACATGTTTTTTCTTAATATCAAAAGCTTACCTTCTTCAGAGAGAAATGACCAATCAGGTCTCCTATTTTTCCTTTTCTGTCGGTGCCTTGGTTGATGGTGCTATAGTAAATTTCTTCTTTCCTTACTGTCTTCTCTCTCTTCTTGAAATGGTAAGGGTAAATTTGGATTTTTCTTGATTTTCCTTAGTTTTTAAGATTTTAAACATTTTTGTCTTTTTTTTTTTTAATTGATCAAAGGCATCTTTGGAAAATTGGCCAGGTCAACCAACCAATTGCCATTATTTCCTCCCGAGAGGGTCAGACATAAGGCAATGTCAGTGAAACCTCGCCTCAGGCCCAACATCAAAGGTAAACTCTAGAGAATTTTTAATGGGAAAACTACTACTTTAAAAATAAATAAAATATTATATTAATAACCTTAAAATTAATTAGAACTGTAATTCACGTATTAATTACACCCAAAATTCCTAAAAACTTCGAAAGCCCACAAATTGATTTTGTCACTTTTTTAAATTTCTATCACTTTTAGTTTAATAATCTTTACTTTCTCTTTTTACAGGATTGAAAAAATAATCATACCACAGGAATATTGTTCAAAGGGGCATGAAATGTCACACAATCACTTTTAATAAAAAGGTGACTTGATCATTTTTAGCATTGATATCCGTTAACTCCTTCAAAAGTGACATATACTTTGAACTTCATAAAATTATTGCCTAATTTAATTCATATGTAAATATAAGGATACACCAATTGTTTTATTGATGAAATTGCATATTAATGACAAAAATGACAACTTAGTCTTTTTTAACAGTGTTAAAAATTAGATTCTTAAAAAAATTACATGATACATAACTTTTTTGTTAAAACGTTTTAACAAAGATTGTGGTATGTACATTCTATTAGGACAACGATTTCAGTTGTTTTGTCACTTTTATATTCATTATCTTGTTCCCATTTTTGTCTCTATAATATTCATATTTGTAAAAAGAATACAGATGAAATGATGCGAGACTTTTAAGAAAAATGATAGAGGATGTCACTTTTAAATTCTACCTCATTAATTCATATACAAAAGACAAATAAAGTGTTACATTATCTCACTTTTTGATTTAAAGCAAAGTTTGAATTCATATACATATTTATCAAAAGATAGAAATATACAAACCTGTAGATTTGGATTGATTATTTTCAGATTTGGGAAAGATAATTTTGAAGAAAAGATAATTGAAGTAGCCCTTGATCTCGTTTGGACTTGATTTGTACAAAATTTCATCTTACGATTTCAATTTTACTTGATTTGGAGCCTATAGGTTACTAAATCGCATCTTTCCTTCTGTTGTTTGGAACTTAAATAATACGGTGATAATAATTGAAATTATAGTACTTATATTTAGCCCATGTTTATAATGCTTTTTTAAAAAGATACCAAAATTAAGGGTATTTATATAAGTTCCCTCTTTTTACTTAGCCAATTTAAAACGGGTAAATTCACTAATTTGGTTAATACTCTATTAATCAATTAAACAATTTCAATTCGTAATTAATACCTTATAACCCCCAACCCCTGAAAGTGTGCACACACAAAATCCCCAAAAACAAACGTGATTCAATTTTCGAAGAAAAACCCTCCTCAATCTACAGAAATGGTCCCCAATTCCAAAAGAGAAACTTTGGAGTTATTTCTTCATCATTCCTAATTAAATGTCATTGTTGAAAAGCACTTGGTCAATTAATTGATGTTACAACATCATCATGCGCACCAAATGATGCAACTCTAACATGCAGTAAGTTTGTGAGCTCAAATGGAGGAATTGGGGATCAAAGTGGAGTGAAGCCTGAAATATTATTGAATATTTGCAATCTTCCATGCTTCTGTGTTTTGCACCATTCTTATAAAATAAAGTAATTTTCATGGCAAACTTCATTCTACCCTTTTTAATCGTGAAACGCTGCATCAAAATTCGTTTTCAATTTTAGCTTCATGCTGTTCTACAGGTGTAATTTCTTCAGTTTTGAGTATTTCAATTTGAAGTTACAATTAGGCCGAGTTAAGTTTATAATCTTGAGCATATGGTTTTGAAGTATTTTTATTAGGAAATTATGTGGTTAGAACTTAATTTTGTTATGGATATTTATTTAATGGAAATTTCTGTGTATTTCGGATGTAGGTTTTTAGATTCCAAAGTTTGAATATTTATTAAATAGTTATCACTTATCAAATTCATCAGTTGAGTTTACCTAGAATAAATGTATGATTGATTATTGTATCATCAATGATGATCTTTTTTAAAAATTTCTAGCTCATTCAAAAAATTTATTTTTTCTAGACTTTTTGTAAATCTGTTCACATGTTATTTTCTTCATGAATTTGAAGTAAAGTTAAAATCTTTATATATCATGGACTTGCAAATGTGTATATCAATGTTTAATAGTTTGATTTATTGGTGATCAATTAACATTCTATATTAAGCAGTGTTTGTAAAGAAATATAGTCCGTAAATAAGTTAAAAGAGGTAATGCCAAAACAAAATTAAAAGAAAAAAAAATACCTATTCTGTTACTATTTCATAGAAAAGGCGATGAATGTCACTTTTTGAGTTATTTTGTCACCTTTTTTTTTAGTTTGTCACTTTTTTGAATTTTGTTACTTTTTGAGTGTTTATCACTTCTTTTTTAAATTTGTGTCATTTTTTTTGAATTCCTCACTTTTTTAAAAAAAATGCAACTTTTTGGTCATTTTTTTCAATCACCTTATTGATTTCTATAATTTTTTTAGCATCAAACATCATTTTTTTTTTTAATAAAAGTGATATTGTATATTATTTTTTAATAAAAAAAAGTGACACTTAACTTTTAAAAGTGACATTGTATTACTTTTCTATTATTATTATTATTATTATTAAAAAATGACATTGTGTTACTTTTTAATATCACACAGTATTTTTTACTTTTAAAAAAAATTTCATATAATTTTTCAAAAGATTCCTAATTTAAGGGTATTTTTGTAAGTTGCCCATTTTGAAGATCCAATTTAACTCACGGTCAAAATATCCGACTTGTGACCCAATAACTTGAAAGAATCCGACAAACCAAAATTACTCTCTAATCTCTATTGCTTAGTCTTCTTCACAAGAAGTGATTCACAGAAGATTGAAGTCTGAAGAACATGCCTATTGGAGTCGGACCATCGCCATTGTCCTCTCTAGGCTATGCCGCTTAAAGGCCTTAATTCACGGCTATAAGTACCTATTTTCAATCGTGACTCATGAGAAGCTCAAGGCTATGAATACCTTTTTAGCACATGCTTATGATTTTTCGTAATTTTTATTATTATTTTTTCTTTGACTTTGTGTTTTGATTATTGTTTCTATTATGGAACATTAATCCTTAAGAGCAGGACAGTTATGCGAATATAACAAGAAATTAATTTTGTCCTAAAAGAAGAGAAGGGTAAAAGTTAAAAGATGGGGTTTGTCACATGAATTGGCATTTTTTATTTTTTATTTGTTGGCACAAAAATGTAGTAGTGGAAATATGAAAATTTTCATGTACTTCTTACTTTGAATGAACTATATACATAAGAAAAGAAAGTGAAATTTATGCAAAGAATTCAATAATAATTCTATCAGTATCTGCTTTACTTTATAAATATTGTTGGAATTGGTTCAAAAGTAATTGTAAAGTTGGTTAAATATTAAAACATAAATGAAAACGTGTGACTTCGTGTCAACTTCGATCGAATATTCGAATTTGATCAGATGGTCAAATTATAAAAGTAAATAGACCAACTTATTCTACTCGTCAAGTAGATTGTCGTGGTATATTTAGAATCTCAAAATCAATTCCGGATGAATGAGAAATTACGATCCAAAGTTAGAAGAATGAAGTGTTGCAACTTTTTGAAAAGATGCAAATTTTGGCCAAGTATTACAACTTTTCATAAAAAATGCTGAATTTGGGGTGTATCACTTCACCCACAACCCTTCATTTTCTATATATAGGACCCATTGGACATGTATTTGTCATTCCTATTCATTCCATAATTCCATATTATTCACTTCATGTCATATTGCGTCAAATGCTTTGTAGAAATGATTATGTCTTGCATCCAAATCATGGTTATGGTAAAGAGAGAATTCCGTTCGAGTTCGTAGGTCGAAGTCATTTGGACTGCTCCTATAACTCAACGTGGTCGTTGTATTTTGGGAGATGATTGCCAGAAAATCATTATCACCGATGTGGGGCAAATTCATTTTAAGGAACAATGTCAAACGCGTGCCTCGGCCAAATCCATCGTTTGCATTTTCTTTCTTCATTTTCTAGTTTATCTTAATTATAGTTTGATTTTAGAAACTGATTAACATTATTTATATGTTTGTTCTGCGAGGTTTGATTCAAAGAATAATTTATTTTCGTTCAAGAATCGAAAGGGATGAATCCATATCCATGCAATTGGATTCGGTAATTATTATTGTTTTGCTCTTCAAATCCATTTCGGTAAGTTGAAATTACGTTTCGATTTCGTGAATACAAACGGTATATTTTTTGTGAGTATAATATGCACAATATCGATGTAATTATCCCTAACAAATAATTGGTCTAAAATATTTCCAAAGTTGAAGAGGCAAAAAAGAACAATGGTAGAAGAGTTTGTCTGCAAATGTCATTTTTGCGCTTGTGGACATTACAGGCATAGCCAGTAATTGGAATTTTGTTTCTTGTAGCAACATTATGTGCAAGTGGTGGACTCTAGTTGCACAGCCATTTTGTCTTGTCTCTGTCTTTGAAATCGATCAAATTATTATTATTATTATTATTATTATTATTATTATTATTATTATTATTATTATCTGTTCGAAAATTTTGATAACATGATATTCTCTTGCTTTTGCTTTTTCTCTCATCAATTTTTGATAAGCCAAATTATTAGTTAAAGAAATAAATTTCTTCTTCGTGTAGGTATACATGTAGCTTGATGAAAAGTCATACTCGCTTTAATTTCCAAATTGACCTTGTTTCCAGTGGCGGATTCAAGAAAATATTCAGGAAAAATCACACATAATTTTTTTGAGTTAATTAGTTTTGGGGTTGAAGGGACGGGCTGTAGCACAGCTCGACTCGGCCCTAAATCCGCCCTTGCTTTTTTCCAAATATTGATAATCTTAAGTGGAAATTACACCCTTACCTACTTTTCAAGATCAATTTTCTAAAATCATAGTGAAGGTTTGAGTGTTCAAAAATCAGATAATTGAATATTAAATATTATAATACAAATTTAATTAACCATAATTTATTTTCATTTTCTCTCTCTACATCTCACCCCTTTCTTCCTCTCCGCTCTCCTCAATTCAAGCAGTCGACACCACACCACACCACACCACACCACAAGAACCTATCGTCGTCGGACAAGCAACCGGTGGTCGGAATAGTGAGGCTCGCCTAATCGACTGTTTTGCTGCCAACGATTGCTATGGGGAGAAGACCGATGCCGTTCCTCCACCTATCCCATCTTCTCTCTTGCTACGTGAAGGGCATTGGCACCTCAACTGTAAGATTGGCACATCTGAGCGTTTGTCGCTCACTTGCAGTGGCGTTGACTGCGAGATTGATGTAAGTATAGGTGCTGTGACAGTAGTTTGTGGTCTTGGGTTGAGCTCTTTGGTAATGTTGGTGGTGGTGATTACCAGTAATTTATTTATTTTGTTGGTGGTGCTGTGTGTTGTGGTTGTGTTGTGTCGTGGCTTGTGATGTGGTGGTATTGTGTGTGTGTCGTGGGCTGTGGGAGTGGTGATTGTGCGTGGTTGCCCTGTTGACTATTGTGTAAGGTGCAGTGGTTGGGTCTTTTGGTACAGGAGGTAGTGATGCTGGTCGTGATGTTGATGGTGGTGGCGTTTGGGGTTGGTGGTGATGGTGGTTACTGTAGTTGCAAACCAACGACGGTTTTGTATTGTTTTGCAGTGGTTTTGCATTGGTTTGCGATGGTGGTTGTGGTGGTGGATTGCGGTGGTTGTGGCGATGGTTTTGATGATCGTGGCGGTTTGGCTGATTTTGTAACAAATAATTGGACCCGTGACTAAAAATTGTGATTGTGACTCCCAATTGTAACTTACAATTTGGGAGTCACCGTTGATCGTGGCAATTTTGGTGGTCATGGCGATGGTCGTGGCGGTTTGTTTAACTTGTGACTCACAATTGGATACGTGACTTGAAAATTGTAACAATTGACTCACAATTGAATACGTGACCTAAAAATTGTGACTGTGAATCGTAAATGTTGATGACGGTCACAAATTTTTTGGTTGACTGTGACCATTAAATTGGTTAATTTGTGATCAATAAATAATATGCGACCAATGAAAAAGATAAATTGTGAGCATAAAATAATTTGTGACATAAAATTTCTGATTTATGACCAAAAAATAATAAGTGACAAATTAAATCATTAATTTGTGGCCAAATTATATAAATTAGTGACTTAAATAAATTTAATTACCAAAATAATTAATTAATAATTAAATATTAAATAATTTTTAATAAAAATATGATTTTTGAAATTTGAAACTTGTTTTATTGTTTTTAAAATGTGCCATAATTAATTTCTTACTTATGAAATTTTTCCTATTCTTAATTTGATTGAAGCCTTTAATATTGATTCTTCATTTAATGAAATTGGGTCAATTCGTGTGCTTTTACTTTTATATTAAAATTCATTATGGAATGCAAAATTCAAAATCATTAAAATTCATTTGGAGGATGAATCATATTCAACACTTGCTGCAATTAACATATGAAATTCGATTCTTATATCATATTTATGCAAAGAATGGACATTTTCTCGACTTGAAATAATTTATATTATCATTTATATGTACCTTCCATTGTAATGCTTTATGTAAGTACATATCGTGCCTTGCCGCGGCCTGCTCAAAATTGTGCATCGAACTTTAGGTTCAAAGAAAGGCTAATTTAAGGGATGTATTTAATTGGGACTTAAAGACTTTAATGAACTTTTTTTAAGTGATGACTTTTGTGAATTTCGTGAATGTTTATAGATTTGTATGGAATTAGTGGAAGTCTATTGTAGACTTCTATAAACTTTCATTTTAATTTTTTAATAGACTTTTGTATAATTCAAATGACTTTTGAAAACTTTCATTTGAAATATAATTCACATGAATCTAGCGTAATAGTGTGAAATTCTCACATAGGAGATGGTGGATCCTACATTTCCCCTTCCCCATTTAATAAAAATATTTTAAAAAGAATAATAATATAAGACGTTAATCAAAAAAATAATAAATATATATTAGTCAAAATAATATATAATATTTAGTATTATTAATACAACATACCTTTTAAAGAATAAATAAAAAATCAAAATATTAAAATTTTAATTATAAATTAATCTATATAACATTTCATAATTTAATTAAAATAGATATTTTTCACAAAAAATGAATGAAAAAAAGAATTTTTTTTATAAGAATCCAATTTAATTTTTTCATAGAAAATAGAGATAAACAATAACAGAAAGAAACAAATATAATCGATAGAAAAAAAATTTTAATGATAAATCTAATGTTTATAGAAAGGAAAAGGAAAGAGAAATATTGAAAGGAAAAAATACATATTGATCTTCCATTTTTTATTGAAAGTCTCCCAAAATCTTGGGACTAAAAGAGACAAATTTTGAGATTTTATTTTAGTACTTTCTGCCTAAAAATTAGTACTCTAAAGTCGTTGAAATTTGAATATCCGAATACTTGTTGAAATTTCTAAAAAGTTTTGATTGAATACACGTGATTTTTAGAGACTTTTTAAAAGTCTATAAATGTCTCAATTTGATACACGAATATTTTTAGAGAGTCTTAAAAAATCTACATTAAATGTTCTTAAACTTTTTAAATCTAAAAAAACATAAAAATCTCAATTAAATACACACTTCTTAGTTAATTCAGGTATTTCTTTATTTCCAACTTGTTTGAGGAGTGCGATGGAGTGATTTTAAATTGCAATGTCAACGTACAGGTGCAATTGATCCAACACGTAACATTATGTTCACACGTGCAATTAATCCAAAAACACGAGTCGGGAGCAGAAAATGAAAAAAGAAACAAGAGGAAGTGACATTAATTCAAAGTCAATCTTGTAGCATAAATGTGTAGAAGGAGCTTAATGAATGGGATGATGCACCTAGTGGCGAATTCAGGAGTTTGAGTTAGTACGAGCGGTCATTGACTATCTACTATTGACCGCAATAAAATATTAAAAGTCCTTTTAGTATCTTTTTTTTTTTTTGTTGCAAAAAGTGCATTTTGGAATGGTGATTTGATGTAGAACTTTTGAACATGTGATTAAAAATAAAGAAAAATTTTGAATTTATGTGTAATATTATTTTATTGAAGAATGTATGGATGAAAAGAATAAAGAAAAATGTAGTTAAAAGAAAAAAAAGAATCGAACAAGACCTAAAGTATAAATATAACAATTATTTTGTTCAAAATGAATATATATAATTCTGTTATAAGAATAAATAGAACTCATCAAATAATATTGTTGCCAAGTTTTGTATAATTCGAAGGAAGAGTGTGAATTCGAATATTTAAAATTGTTTGCATTAAAACAATCAAAACCTAACAAATATCATTTTGTTAAGTTTAGTTACACAATTCAAAAGGTACCATAATGGTTTAGTTTACCACAACCCTTGCTTGAGATCAAGGTTCAAATCCTCATTGTCTCTCTCTTATTGAATTTTGGTAAAAATTATAGAATAAAAATAAAAATTCAAACCTAAGACTTGAAATATATTAAGGCTGGCTTTCACTAAGTAAGCTACAAAGATGTTTGTAAATGAAATTAATTACCAACAATATAAGATAAAAATTCAATTTATTACTAATAAAAATAAATATATATATATATCCCGGCGGATCCAGCGCTCTGGATCCACCACTGTCATGCACAGCAATGTCCCAATTTTTTACTTCTGGGACCAGTCAGCGGGACATCTTGGTGGCGGGAAATTTACCCTACATCATCAAACATAGAACTATTTTATCATCTTATTCTTCATCTCTCTAAAAAGGGTCCCATAATTCGTGTTTGAGTCTTTTTATTCTACTTATATCTCTCTGTGTGTGTGTTTATTTATTTATTTATTATTATTATTATTTTTTTCTTTTGGTGCTCGAGAGGATTTAACTTCTATATATTTGACAGAGAAAGATGAGAATTTGAATGTTTCCTGGACCACGTAAGGAAACTCAAGCGACAAATAAATTCAAAAGGTCTTTGATCATGACAGATATATCTCCTTTCTCCTTCATCGTGCTTATTTTGGTGTTAAATAATGACATTCATTTTTATTTTTGTCACTTATCCAATGATTATTTCCTTATCAGCAAGGAACTCTTTTACAAATATTGTACAAGTAAATGACTAGTGCATTTTTATATTTTACTAAACCAAAAATTACTTATTTAGAGCTTATTCCTTATAAGTAATTTGTTTAAGCTTAGCCAAACAGTATCAAGTTGTTATGAAGATATGATATCAGAGTTTTGAAGAGTACGCCTTTTGGTGGGGGTACTGAATGATATTTTTTTCTGAATTACTAGTGCTCATAGAAGCTTGATAGTATTCTAGTAAGTTCAAAAAATGTAGCCTACAATAATTTTTCTCGCAAAGTACTTTCTGAATATACATTTCCCATTACTGAACAACTCTAACTAGTTAATGCAACTCTATTATCAAATAAAGCAGCATCTTGCATATGATTCTGCATTCCATTTATAACTTCATAGATTGTTTCACTATTTGGGTGCCGTGTATCGCCTGCCATGAAGCTGAATTCGTGTCCTCCAACATTTACACTGCTCCATCCTCCTTCCTTCCTGAACTGTTTTAATCCTCTCAATTCTGTTCTTAGCTTTGCTACCTCATGCCATTTTCCAACAGACGCATATGCATTCGATAATGCCACCCTCCAAATGCTGCTCGTTGGTTGCAAAATGGCAAGCATTTTTGCTGCTTTTTCAGCCATTGGAATGTTATCAAAGAGTACAGATGAACCCAACAAAGCCCCCCAAACATCCGGTCCGGGATTTATTGGCATCTTATCAATGAAATCTTCGGCTTCTTTAAGTCTCCCAATCCTTCCCAACAGATGCACAATGCAAGCATAGTGTTCCATACTCGGTTTTATACCATAATGTTTCTCCATAAAATTGAATATTGCAAAACCCTCTTCCACCAATCCTCCATGAGCACATGCTGAAAGAATATTGACAAATGTGATTGCATTAGGTTTCCAGGTTTCTGATGTTTTGAGGTCACCAAAAATCTGTAGTGCAGAGGTCCCATTTCCGTTGATACCATAGGCTGCGATAATTGAATTCCAGGAGCTCAGATCTCTCTCATGCATTTCGTTGAAGATATTCTCTGCTAAATTTAGCCTTCCTGATTTTGCATACATTTCTATCAAAGCATTTTGGATAAAAATATCATTGAGCAAGCCTGTTTTAGTTATATAGCTGTGTATTATTTGGCCCTCTTGCAACAATGCTAAGTTTGAACAGGCTTCTAGAGATGCAAGCATTGTAATGAAATCTGGAGATACTTTATCTCGTAGATGATCTTTGTTGATTTCACCAAGGAGTTTCAGCGCCTCAATTGGCTGTTCATTCTTTACAAAACATCTGATAATGGCGTTCCATGTAACTATGTCTCTGTTGGCCATCCTTACAAAAAGTTTCGAGGCACAGTCCGCATATTTGTTCTCTGCATACATGTTTATAAGCGAATTTCCAATAACAGTGTAAGGGAGAAACCCTTGTTTGATTAAGTATCCATGAATTTCTTTCCCAAGCTTCAACGAGCCGGAATTTGCACACCCCTGAAGAAGGTTTGCCATAGTCTCCGTACTTGGATATAAACCTTCACCGATAAAACACATATCACGAAAGATTCTCGTGCCTTCATTGAAGTACCCATTGATAGAATACATTTCTATCAGAGAATTCAGCACCACAGCATTTTTACACCAATTTTGTTTCATAACCAATCCGTGAATCCAGCTAAACATCTCCCAAGTGTTAATTTCAGAGCAGGCTTGTAGCATACTCAGCATTGTTACTTCATTTGGAAGGACCCCATCTTCTTGCATCTTGAAAAACATTATAGTTGCTCTCTTAAGCATTCCATTATATACACAGCCTGAAATTACAGAAGTCCAAGAAACCACATCTCTGCTGCGAAGTCTATCTAAAAGCCTATCTGCAGCCCCCAACATCCCAGATTTAGCATATGCGTCAATTAACGAATTCTGTAAGTAATCATCTGCAATAAGCCCATATTTTATTGCGTAACTGTGAATAACTTCAACCAATTTTTCATCACCCTTAACCGCACAAGCCTGAAAAAGTACTGCCAATGTGAATTCATTAGGCTGCATAGTGTCCAACATCCTCGAAAACAACAATATCGACTCATCTACCGATTCGTTCTGGCAATAACCCGAGATTACACAAGTCCACGAGACAGCAGTTCTGTAAGGCATATGGTCGAATAGTTTTGTAGCATCTTTTATCTGGCCACACTTAACATACATGTTTAAGAGAGAGTTGCTGATGAACACATCAGCATCAAGTCCTAACTTGAGTATTTTGGCGTGAAGACTGGAACCCAGAATAGGGTTTCTGTTCTCAATGCTTGTACGCAGTGAAAGCAATACGTTTGAGAAAGTGTGCTTACTGGGAAAGGCAGACTGCAATATGAAGTGGTCACTTCCGTTCTTATCAATCTCTGAAGAAGGTTTATGAATATTAAAAACAAATTGTGAACTGAGAGAATACGCGCAGAAAGACTTCATCTTGTGGAGAATTGGAACTGGAATGGAGAAATTAGTTTTCAGTTGAAAGGCAGTTCAAATCATAAAGAATACTAATTTGTTGACTTTGATTATAGGTTAATGTTATTCAATTAGAAGTATTGAGTTCAAATTTCTAAAGAATGGGATAGAAATACATGAGATATAAAATTCACACATGCTTATGAGTTAACAATTTGAACACGTCCATATCATTACAAATTTGAGGCCAAAATATACAAGAGAATAACATCTAAATTAGAAAGGAAATATCAGCTTAGGTGAAGAACAAGATCTCATCTTCCATAACACTGAAAAATGAATGAAACTCCACATTTATTGTGCTTTTCCAATCAAAGTCGGCCCTAAAAAATTTGAGGCCCTAGGCGACTATGTATCACGAGGGCCCATCCACTTGGCAAAGTGCAAACCAACACCTAAAACTCTCCCACCCAACCTCCTTTCACTCTACTCATACTAAGTGGCGTGCTATGTTAGTAAATATGGCATTGGTAAGAGCTCCTAAGTCTTAAGCACGTGAGAATCTATCTGACAAATTGAGAAAATTGATTTGGCAGGTTTTCCACTTCTCTCTCTCTCACTCCCCCCCTCCCCCGCTCTCTCTAAGAGTGTGTTTGATTGCCTATTTTTTCATGAAAAATGTATTTTTTCTACCCAAATTCTTACTTTTGTATTGTTTGATTGCCATTTTTTTCATGAAAAAGATATTCTCACTTTTGTGACCATATTTTCTTTAAAATCAAGGAAAATATTTTCTTTAGGAAGAGTAGAATTTT
Source organism: Olea europaea var. sylvestris (assembly GCF_002742605.1). Classification (NCBI taxonomy): domain Eukaryota; kingdom Viridiplantae; phylum Streptophyta; class Magnoliopsida; order Lamiales; family Oleaceae; genus Olea; species Olea europaea. The sequence continues at coordinate 79,733 of NW_019239534.1, forward strand.
ATTTTTCACGGAATTCATTCTCTCTTTCTCTTTCTTATTTATCCACTCTCTCTCATTAATCCACCAATAAAAATGGACAAGTATAATATTTTCTAGGTTGAAAATTAAATCAATCAAACACATTTAATTGACAATTTTCATACAAATAAATTCTGGGCAATTGAATTACCTAGAATTTATTTTCTTCCCATGCAAATTTCATACTTGCAATCAAACGTACCCTAACTTCTTCTTCTTTCTGTATCTCATACAGACACACAAAATACAAATGCACTCCTATATTGGCTGCAATAATTGACAATTCCAAAAGCAATGATCTTCTCCTAGCTACAATAATGGTGCTAGCTTTGGCGCTACTTGTTAGTTGTTAGGGAGAGAATCAACAGAAAGCCAAAAACCTTCCTGCCTTCTTCACCATTCACCATATTTTTTGCCATTGTTCAGAGACCATCCAAAATTTGAGGCCCTAGACCCAACTGAGGCCCTAGGCGTTTGCCTTGGTCGTTTGGCCTCAGGGCCGGCTCTGTTTCCAATGATGCAATCAAGATCCTCAAGAAAATGGAAATATACTTTAGAGAAAGATTGATGCAGTTCTTTCATCTTGGTATCAATATCCGATCTATTGCAATTTCCTTGATGCATATTTACTGGTAAATACACGATATTTCACCTCATTAAGGCTGTAGTCAGAGCATGTTGTACGACGGAATTTCGTGTATTAAAATACAGAAATCGTTACAAATTGTATTTTGATAAATACAAGTGATGTTGACTTTCTTGTAATTGTAAAATTGTAAAATCCTTTGATTAATGATCTGAATATTTGAAGACGAGGGGTCACGTGGCTTAAATCTTGATCTTCAAGAATTTGTTGAAAATTTGATTTGTCGAGATTTGACTTATTTGGAACTTGAATCTTGATGCTTGGATTTGGACTTGAATTTGATTTAATTTGAAGAAGACTTTGATCTTCTTGGACTTGGCGTGAACCTGTTTGATTCGGAGAAGATTTTAATCTTCTTGGGGTTCACCGAGCTAAGGCTTGACAGAATTTCTTTCCTTCTTTCAGCCTCGAGATTTCTTCAGCACTTCGTGGCATTCTCTGCTTTCTTTCTTGCTAGTTTTCTGTGTGTCCCGTCTTATGGACCATTTGTCTTATTTATAGGGGAGGATTCGGACTAATTTTGGTAATTACTCAATTATATTTAATTAAAAGAGATAATTGTGTAATTATAGTTTTATTTATTTGTTTGTTTATTTATTTAAAATGTGATATGCGCCTTTGAATATATGGACCTTAGTAGATTTCAATTTAATTGGGCTAATCATTTAAATCGACCCAATCCAATCCATTTTATTTTATTTACTTATTTATTTTTTTATTTTTATTTTCATGTCTACAAATGCCCCCTCAAGATTTATTTATTTATTATGAAATAAATAAATTAATAAATCTTGATTTTTTTGAATTTCTTGATTTTATTTTATTTTTTAATTTAGGATTTGATTTGAACTCAAATTTCTTGTTAGTAAATTAATACAGACGGAAATTTTGAGAATAAGATATGAATTTGATAAAAATTTCATCTTTCAAATTTGAGAATAAGAATTTTTTTTTTCTTTTTTTTGGTCGTATTTAGATTATTTATTTATTAATTTTATACGACCCATAATAAATTTGATTTGGACAGGGCTTTTATGTTTCATGACAAGTTGGGCTTAAATGAAGTTCGATACTTACCTATTTATATGAATGCGTTATGAGATTTGAAAGCAAACACATTAAATCTTCCAAATAGAGCAAATAGAGGTAAAGAATTTTTTATTTTTTTCTCTCTCGTTTTGGTCTCTCTCTCTCTCTCTCTCTCTTTTTAATATAATATTTTTTTTCTTTGTTTTCACCATGGCAGAAATGTGAAAATCGAAAAAAAAAAACATATACCAATTGCTTTTTGCAATGTGTAGTAAGTCAAAAACCAATCAACAATTCAAATTGGTTTTCTTTGACTTATTTTTTTAGTTTCTTAAGGCAACGGAAACCAAATGTACTGAAGTTAGAAACCAATTAACAATTCTAATTGGATTTGATTTAACTCTTTTTGTTTCTTGGATGGAGGAAACCAGCCACTGCCAATTGAAACAGCAGAAACCCTTTTTTTCAGTTTATTTAAATCTTTTACATGTAATCCCTTTTTTTTGACCTTTTGTTTTGTTTTGACTTTTTTTTTTCTTCTTTTTTTTTTGTTTTTTGTTTTTTGATTTTATATGCATGTAACTTTTCTTCTTTATTTTCTTTTTATTTTAATCCACTTTTTTTTATTTGTTGATTAATTTGGTGTGGTTATTTTTTTTAACAAAATTGAAATTACAATTTTTTTTTTCAGGGATTCAACTTTTTGGAGCAAATCAAGGATTTTGAGGTTCAAAATTTTCTTCGTATAGAGGTTAAATTTTATTTTTTTTGCAATTTTTTTATGAGTTCAGGAAATATATGATTATGAACAAACTTAAAATCGCAAACCTTCATATACATTGAGGACAAATGACTGTCACTTTTCGCCATCCAATGTACTTTTTGTTGAGGACCAAGGACCTGCTTCTTCCATCGTCCAAGGCACTTTGTGTTAAGGACCAATGACTGGCTCCTTCAACTGTTCAAGACACTTTGTGTTGACAACTAAGGAGCTGTTCCTTTCATCGTCCAATGCACTTTGTGTTAAGGATCAAGGACTTCTCCTTCAACTGTCTGAGACACTTTGTGTTGAGGACGAAGGACATGTTCCTTCCATCGTCCAAGGCACCTTGTGTTAAGGACCAAGGACTGGCTCCTTCAACTGTCCAAGACACTTTGTATTGAGGACCAAGGACTGACCCCTTCAACTGTCCAAGACACTTTGTGTTGAGGACCAAGGACTTGTTCCTTCCATCGTCCGAGACACTTTGTGTTAGGGACCAAAGACCCGTTCCTTCCATCGTCCAAGACACTTGGTGTTGAAGACCAATGATTAGCTCCTTCAACTGTTCAAGACACTTTGTGTTGAAGACCAAGGACTTGTTCCTTCCATCGTCTAAGACACTTTTTATAGAGGCTGCTTACATATTTTGAAAACTCGGGATTTTAAACAATAAACCAATTTGAGAGATTTACTGCCCTCCCTTTTTTTTAGCTGACTTTTTTTTCAGGTATGGCCGGAACAAGTTCTGATGATAAAATGTGCTCTGACATGCACGAAATTGTTGAGCTTAAAGATTAAGGCAAAAGTTATCTACGTTTCAAAGATACTGATGTGAAGTACCATGTCCAGACCGGCGTACGAGGAAACTTAAATTTAGTGTCCATAAGCCAACGACAGACCCTTCCCCTGACCTTCTGGAGCCATTGTCGGAGTTGCATATGTCCACCATTAGTGAATGTCACGAGAGTTTGGATACTGGCAAGTCCAATCGCTCTGGCAGTCATCTTCCCTTTTTGTGTCTTCCGCCTCATCATTCCCAGAGCATGGAGTATATTCCAAGGGCTGTGATTTGTGAGAAAATTGATAATAGAGAAATACAATGGGGAAGCGCACTGGTAAGTCGAGGAGAGATTTCTTTTCTTCCAAAATTCTGGGAGTGGTCTTTGTGGGTCCAGAAACTTCTGCTCAAGAGGAATCTCCGCGAGTTAGCTTTTGCAGTCGGTTTTGCTGCAAAAGATTACCATCGCCCAAACTCCATTTACAGAACTCTTTGTGAGGTTTGGCGTCCAGAAACCAACACCTTTGTGACTGCCAATGGTGAAATTGACATTTCTCTTTGGGACATCTGCGAGATAAGTGGACTTTTGATCATGGGTCATTATTATGAGGAAGTAGTCCCAAGCCTTTCAGAGTTGACGGATCATCTTCCCAAGTCTTGTTTGTATCTCTTTAACGTTTTCACATTGATTGCCCATACGAATGAATCTGACAGAGTTACTCACGAACAGTGGATTAATTTTTGGTTTTATGAGAATGGTTGTGTCCCGAACCCTCGACAACACAAAAATTATAAGAATGCTATGAATTTAAATCCATTCAAAAGGCGCCATCAAAGAACATCAAAGGAAATACGGAGGCCCATGGTGGCAGACAAGCAGAGAGACATTACTCGTAGGGATCGACGTTATTGGGGCAATTTTCTAGTAGCTCTGTCTATGGAAGAAGAAGATGAATTAGAGATAGCAGCCTATCTCTCCCTATGGCTTTATCGCTTCGTTCTTCCGTCTGGGAACGGAAGTATAAGAGTCGGGACTTTTAAAGTATCTTCTAGGATGGCAGACGAATACACTTATAGTTTGGTTTAACCCATATTGGCAAGCATTTATAGTGGACTTACACGAACATCTAACTATCAAGTAAATCCAGACCTTGGCTCAATTTCACATTCATTTCCTGGACATTTTCTTTATGATTGGGCAGCAACTTATTTTGTCCGAGATGTTTATGCTCATGTAGACAAGAGTTATTCTCTCCCTATAATTTGAAGATATGCCAGAACTCTGAATGCTTTTCAATCTTGGGAGAAAAATGCCGTTGATTGTCGAGAATTTATCCATGGAGCGATGAACACCGGTAACTTTTGTTGAAATTCATTACCCTCATCGTCTCATCCTGATGTACGTATGGATGATCAATCGAGGTCTGCGGATACTTCAGAATTCATGATGAGTATTCGATCTGGATTTGTTTTTTATCGTCGAGGAAATTCACCTTTTATTCTTGAGGCATATAATCCTCACAGGTTTGCGACAGTTTGGCTTCAGACAGAAACTTCCCTTCAGACAGAAACTTCCCGGTTCACCAAGAAAGTTGAATATTGCCCCCAGTGTAGGTGACATGTATCGAGTTTGGTTGTCCTTAACTCGGATAAAAAGTGGGTCTGTACTTCATATTCCAGAGTATGTGAGGGATATACATCAAAACATTGATGTTGAATACCAGGCTTGGTGGAATAGCAAAGTGTTACCACTCTTGACCAAGGTCTAGGTGCAAGTCTTATTTTCTAATGAGAGCCGTGACTTTGTTCTTGGCTCGGCTCCGAACAGGGTTTTAGCTACAGGGTTAAACCCTCCAAATGCTGCTCCTGAAGAGGCTTTTCGAAAGAGAGATCTAAACCAGCAAAATGAAAGAGGTATTAAGAGAATCAAAATTATAGTTCCCTCGACAAAGGTTGCTGCTACCTTTGAGCGTACTGATAAGGTGCCAAAAGTAATTTTGATTCCAGATCACAGTAGTCCTAGAGATTGAGCATCACAATTACCAGGAAAGACTTTAACTCCAGAAGATGAAAGTTCTGGAGATCAGTATAGTTCTCCCTTTTTTTTATGTACTGTTTGTATCTGATTTTCTGTCACAGTCTTTAATTTCAGGCTTCTCTTTATCGAATATACAAAATCAAACGACCAATAGAACCGAGGCCGCTTCAAGCTATTTCGAGTTTTCCAAAAGGTGAAGTTGGAGCTTCTCACATTAACCTTAGCCTCCCGAACACATCATCAGATGGTAGATTTTTAGACATGTCACCCAGGACACGAAATGCATGTATGTGCCCTGTTATTGTTTGCTGCACTTTTTCCTTTCTTTTTTTTTGAAACCATGCTCCATTTCTTGTAGTTTTCCGAGCGTCCCTGAAGAACTAAATTTCTCAATGAATCCAAACTTTTTGCAAGATCAGACCGGCGAGAATGACGGGTGAATTGATGCACTTTAAGAAATAGATGGTATTCATGATTCTCACGACCTTCTTTGCAAATATCCAGGCACCATCAATGGAGGTACTTTGGTGCATATCATGGACAATTTTAATGCTGAAGATGAAGTAAATTCAGGGACTGTGAGAGCTAACATTTCAGAGATAAATCAAGGAGTTCCTGTCATTCCATCTTCATTAGCTTTAGTCAGTATTCCGCCTTCACAAACAAATAATCATCGGGCTGCATGAATCTGTTCTTTCATGTCTGGTCCTCCACCTGGAATTACCCAAGAATCTCCTTATCTGAAGGCTGCTCTGCAAGAAGTTATGAATAATTACCTCCAGAAATGTTTTAAGGATGTCTTAAAGTATGGATTCTCCAATATTCGATCTTGGTGGGATGAAAATAATTTAATTCTTCAGAATGTGATTACCAACTCATTCCACGTAGACCTAGCACCTTTGATGAAACGCATGGATGTGTATCTGAAAAAAATTGACTCTTACTTGTCTGAAAGAAAGCAGCACTTGGATTGTTCAACCGTTGAAGAAAAGGTGGAGGAGTTGAAACTTTTGAACATTCAGCTGGAAGTAAAGGATTCCACGTATTTTTTGTTGAGAGGCAAAATTAGTGAGTTAACATTTGAGCTAGATAGACTTCGTGATGAACTTCAAGCCCAAGAAGAACACAAAAGTATGATTGGAACTAAGAAGACAGCATTGGAAGAAGCACAGACAAGAGATGTCGCTAGCATAGCATCTATTAAGCAGAAAAGGAAGACCCTTGAAGATAGTTTCCTGCGAGTGATCAATAGCAAATGATCCTGATGAAGTCATGAATTTTTGATCTTTTTTTTCTAAGACCATATTGTTTGAATTTTGACTTACTATTATTATTTGGATGAACTTTTCTTTTTCATGTTTCTTGTGTTTTTTTTTACAACAATTGATAAACAAATTGAATGAATTTATTAGTTGTGACTGAACTTGAATTTATAATTTATTCAAACTGCTTACGTACCCAAACGGGATCAAGTCGAACGTAGTTCATTACAAGAATACAATTTTTTTTGTACAATGAAAAATTCAAAAATAAAGAACTTTACGCGTAAAAACGCTTTAAAAATTTTCCATTGATAGGTCCGATTTGCAATCCATCTTTGTTGACGATCTTGTACGCTTCGTTAGTGAATGCTTGAGTAATAAGAAATGGACCATCCCATTTAGGTTGGAACTTGCCCCCTGTTTTTCTTGTGATTATGATTGGCATGCGCACGGAAAGTACCAGATCTCCAACTTTAAATGATCTTGGTCACACCTTTTTGTTGAAAGACTTGGTCAGTCGACTTTGATAGCACTCTAGATGCATTTGTGCTTCTAACATCTTCTTATCCAAAGCTTCTAGCTCTTCCAATCGAAAGCGGGCATTTTCTTCAGTTGTCAAACCTTCCTAGATAGCAATTCGAAGTGACGGAATTTGACACTCCATGGGAAGGACAGCTTTTACCCTATATACTAAGGCATAAGAAGTGGCTTGTATTGGAGTTCGATAATTAGTTCGATAAGCCCATAAGACTTCACTAATTTTCTCATGCCAATCTCTTTTTGATTTGGAGACAACGTTTTTCAGTAGACTGCATAGTGTTTTGTTGAATGCCTCTGCCAATTCGTTAGCTGCCGCAATGTACAAGGACGAGTTGTACTGTTTGAATCCAAACTTTACACATAAATTGTTTATGTGGCTATTGCAAAATGGCTTGCCATTATCAGTTATGATGTGTCACGAGACACCATATCTATAAATGATTTGGATACGAATGAAATCTACGACATTTTCTTTCTTTACTTTCTTCAATGGTATGGCTTCGGCCCACTTAGAGAAGTAGTCAGTCCCAACGAGGATGTAAGCATGCCCTGCTGAAGAATTTGGAGTTATAGGTCCAATTACATCAAGACCCCATGCATCAAACGGTCATAAAGCTATTGTTGGATGTAATGGTTCCGAAGGTTGATGGATGAAATTTGCATGGATTTGGTAAGCTTCACATTTTCTTGCATAATCTATGGAGTCTTGTACCATAGTTGGCCAGTAATATCTCATCCTCTTTATTTGAAAATGGAGTTTGGGTCCAGACTGGTGGGCACCACAAATTCCAGAGTGGGCTTCTTCCACGACCTGCATTGTTTCATCATTACTTAGGCATCAAAGGAAAACTCCATCAAATGATCGTCGATAAAGTGTTCCCTTATAAAAGATAAAGCGAGAGGCACGCCTCTTAATTTCTGTTTTTCGCCTTGAATTATCTGGTAGCTTTTGATGTTGAAGGAAATCGATTATTGGCTATCTCCAATCTTCTCTTTCCTCATCTTCGACTACTTTGACACTATTATTTTCTTCCAAATTACTGGGTAGCAATGATGGAAGCACTCATCTTTGAGCAATTGATATGGAGTGGGAAAATTCTTCATCTGATCTAGCTAAAACAGCAGTCAAATTAGCTAAGGAATCAGCTTTCTTATTTTCACTTCTCGGGACGAATTTGATTTTTATCGAATCAAATCGTCTCATAAGCACTGCTGCATGTTCATGATATGGCTTCAAGTCTGAATTACGGACTTCATATTCAGCTAAAAGTTGGTTGATTATCAATTTAGAATCTCCAAAGACTTCCAGCTGGTGAATATCCATATCTAAAGCTGTCTCTAAGCCGATGATAAGAGCTTGATATTCTACCACATTATTCGAACATTTCTCTGTTAAGGCAAATGAGTAGGGCATGACGAGATCATGAGGAGTAATGAAGACCACTCCTACTCCGGCACCATAACTTCGGGCTGCCCCGTCGAAGTATAGCATCCATGATGTATGATTTCGGTGAATAGAACTTCTTCATCGGGAAGGTCTTCCTGAAGTTCCCATTCTGCTGGAATTGGGTGGTTAGCAAGGAAATCCGCCAAAGCTTGTCCTTTAATGGCCTTTTGTGGAATGAATTTGATGTCGAACTCAGACAACAGTAATGCCCATTTTTCAATCCTTCCAGAAAGAATCGGCCTAGACATTATGTACTTCAATGGATTAATCTTCGAAATAAGATTGATTGTGCGTGATAGCATATAATGCCTCAACTTTTTAGCTGCAAAGATTAACGCAAGGCATATTTTTTCAATAGGCGAATACTTCATTTCAGCGCCTACTAGTGTCCGACTCAAGTAATAGAGTGCATTCTCTTTTCCTTCTTCGTTAACTTGGGCAAGAAGTGCCTCTAGAGAACATTCTTGTGCTACAACATAAAGAGTCAGCGACTTCCCTGGAACTGGAGCTGTGAGTACTGGTGGACGAGACAAATATTGTTTAATGCTTTGGAAAGCATTTTGACAAGAGTCATCCCATTCAAATGGTACATCTTTCTTCACCAATTTGTTAAATGGATGACAACGTCCGGCTAGATTAGAGATAAATCTTCGAATGTATGCAAGTTTTCCTTGAAGACATTTCAACTCACGTACATTTCTTGGCTCTAGCATGTTGATTATAGTTTCAATTTTTGATTGATCTATTTCAATGCCCCGATGTCGAACAATGAAGCCAAGAAATTTTCCATAGGTGACGCCAAATGCACATTTCAACTGTTCATCTTTAATTGATGTCATCGAAGTTTATTGAAAACATCTCGTAAATCTTGTAAATGATCGTCGCTCCTCTTTTTTGTTTTAACAACAAGATCATCCACATAACATTCAACGTTCTTATGTAGAATATCATCGAAAATCTTTTGCATTGCCCACTGTTAGGTTGCCCCCGTATTTTTTAATCCAAAATGCATAATTTTGTAACAATATATGCCTTTAGGGGTACGAAATGATTTGAGTTCCTCATCTTTTGGGTTCATCCATATCTGATTGTAGCTGAAAAACCCGTCCATGAAAGATAAGACTTCATATCCAGTAGTTGCATCCACCATCAATTCTGTTATTGGAAGTGAAAAATCATCTTTCGGACATTCTTGATTTAGATCCCGAAAGTCAACGCAAATTTGTAAATGCACGTTCTTCTTTTTGATAGGAACAATGTTTGCGATCCATGTTGGATATTTCACTTCGTGTATTAATCTAGCTTCAATAAGTTTGTTGACTTCTATTTCAATTTGAGGAATCAGTTCTGGTCAAAATCTTATTTAAGGTTGTTTGACTGGTCAAACTCCATGTCTTACTGCAAGATGATGCATTGCAACCTTAGGATTTAACCCCGACATTTCTTTGTAAGACCATGCAAACACGTCTTTGTATTCGTGAAGAAAACTAATGTACTCAGATTCTTCATTTTGACTGAGAAGGGCACTTACAAATAGTGGTCTTGGGTCTTCTTCATCCCCAGGTTCAATTGTTTCAAGTCATCCACAGTAGCTTGTCTCCCTTCTTCAAAAATAGGTGGGGCTTGTTTAGGTTCATCAATTGTGATAGAACTTTCGAACTCGGAGTCTGAATCGGGAGCTTCTTTAAAGGCTATGTGATTGATAGAGACTTCTTCCTTTTCTTCACTCTTCTTTAGGGACGGACGAACTTTTTGTTGTCTTCGTCTTCTTCTTGATCGTTGTGGCTTTAGGCTTGGATCAGAAGTTTTAATCCCAAGTCGAGAAAATGTAGATTGTCTTTGGGATGACATTTGGGGAGCTTATGCATTCCTATCAATTTGGGTAGAAGAAGAAGAATCTTCGCTTAATCTTTGGAAGACAGAAACTTTACCTTTTATATCGACCATTGGGGAGGGTTCTCCTTTTAACCTTTTAAACACCGAAACTCTGGCATTCTCATTTTCGATTCGACTGAACATTGAAGGTTTCGGCTGTTCAGATTTCTCTTCAGCAACTTCATAAATTTGAATAATGATGGAGTTTGAGGAAACCTTCTTGACCTTAATCTTTCTTGGTGGATTGGGATCATATCCTAAACCATACCTGGGTCGGGACACCAAGGCTCCATCAGAATTAGAAGGGGAATGCCCTCCTGAAAGGACAGCATCAAGATCACCTAATTTACGAGGCACTCCTTTTCCAAACCCAGCATTTTCGAACAACTTTTTAACATGAGGATTGTAACATCCTTTGAAAGTTTGTTTTGATTTAGTAGCTCCTTCTTGTTTGGACGAGCTGGAAATATAAAGTTTTAATATGTCGGGAACAAATGTTGAAGCCTCTGATGTAGATTTATATTCTTTTGGGCTCGCCATAAGTTGGTGGGGCAGAAGCAATTTTGGGATACTAGGTATTGGAAGAGTTAACTCTTTTCTCAATACCTCAATATCAGTTGATTCTACTTGAGGTTTTTTGCCTTTAGTAAATCTTGACTTATCTTTGATAAGTTGATGAGATTGAGCAGCACTAGACGTATCATGATCGTTTGTATCTTCTTTGATTTTGAATCCAGATATGGTCAACCCTGAAGAATTACATTCTTCACCTTCCATGTAAAACTTGACATCGGCAAAATGAGATTCTTCTTCGAGAAAAGGTTTCGACTCAACTACCACACATTTGACTTCTCCATCTCGACTATATTTGAAGCATTGGTGCCAAGTCGAAGGTACCACTCCAGTTTCGTGTAGCCAAACACGTCCAAGGAGTAACTCGTATGATTTTTTAGCATCAATGACATGGAAAAGAGCAGAGGAGATTAACTCTCCTATTTGCAGCTTTAGGCGAATCATGCCAATGGCTCGCTGACCTTTTTGATTGAATCCTTGAATCATGATTTTACTTCTGGATAGATTACCAACATTGATTGCAATTTTTTTCATTATTTTGACCGACATAATATTTACAGCAAATCCACAATCGATCATTATACGATTTATCTTGCACTCTCGAATATAACTGCTGACATACAGTGGTCTATTATGTGGACGTGAACCCGGCTGTAAATCTCCATCGTCGAATGTTATGGTGGCTATACAATCTTGAGGAGTTGTGGCTCCAATATGTTCTAAAGCTTTGCCTTCATATTCTTTCGGATCGATTAATGCTGCGACCAAGGCCATCCGATCATCGAAGGGAAGGGCAAGAGACTCTGCTAGACTTGTATTGGCAGGAATATTATTTAGTTGTGAAATAGTTTTCTTCTATTTTGAAGTTTGCCTTGATACGTTCTTCATTTCATCTTTCTCCTCCACATTGATTACTTTGGAGGTTAGACATTCTTTATCAAAGAAACCCTTAGGAAAGTAATCACCCAAGGTCGGTAGTCTAGGAAGAACGCATGGAGCTGCTCCCTCTTCGGTTGATTTAGTAGATACTCTTAGCTTGGCTTCAGGCCTACTTAATTGATTGTTCCTTGGTCTTGATTTCTTGTCACAAAAGTTAGAAATTGGGAGTCGTGGAGCCTTTCGACGACGTCTTTTCACTAGGGTCCATGCCCCCTGATCTTCTTTTAGTGTTTCTTCTTCATTGGGTTGAATTTTCGTACCCAATTTCTCCAGCTTTGTTCCTGCAAGAGGCGTAGAAGGTAATATTTTACCTATTTTGTTTAGCATTTTGTATTTCTCTTTCTTCTTTATGAAGGTAGACCAGCTGTCACCGATCTCGTCTTCTAATTCTGAGTCGAAATCCCAAACATCCAAGTCACCTGTCATAATTTCATAAAAGGTTGGATGATTGGGTGCGCTTGGTCCATTCATCCATGGATAGATATAACTGATGATGATTTCTCCGTCTACCTCAAATTTCACTAGGATGGCTCCTTCCAGGAGTTGAGGTCCAAATTCCTCAACTGAGGATTTATAGGCATCGTGTACATCAGAGAATGTTTGTTTCTTTCCTGAAATGGGAATTGGATCAAATGATCCAAATAAAACCATCGAGCATGCAGCTGTTGGATTCTCTCCAATCTTAAGTTTGATCTTATTTTCTTTGTCCAAGCGAACAATAAGATGTTTCAAAACAAAGCATTTTTCCACTAGATGACTAATGATCCTGTGAAATTTACAGTATTTAGGATGATCGATCTTACCAGCCTCTTCAGGTCTTTTTGGTATTGGAAGTTTGATTATTTTCTGTTCAAGGAGCTGATCCAGAATTCCAGAAGCTTCTGAATCCGAGAATGGGTACTCCCTTTCTTCAAGTTCCTTTAGAGTCACATGACTTCTGTTTCCGACTTGTCCTTTGTTAGGTCTGAACTCTAGCTTCGGTTTTGAGTTCGAGCTCGACCCTTGGAAGGCTATCTTTGCAGGAATAGTAGAAATCACCATAGCCTCTTTCAATTTAATTGTCTTGACGTCCTTCTTTATATCCTTCTTAGGATCTTTCTTGTCACGTGGATCACTTGGTAAATAACTCCCATGCCTTACAATTTGGAACTCCAGGTCATGAGCACATGTTACCAATTCTTCGAATGAGTGAGGCATGTTTGCTTGTAGATTATAGAGTAATCCCCAATGCATGCCTTGTACACACATGTCGATGGAAGATGCTTCACTTATTCGTTCTTTACAATTAAGCACAAGGTTTCTCCAGTGTTCAATATATTCTACTACAGGCTCTTCCTTGCTCTGCTTTGTTCGAGCAAGTTCTGGAAGGCTGACAGTTCGTCGGGTGCTAATAGAAGCGTGTTAAGAACTCTCGCTCGAGTTGATATCAACTATCAATTGACCCTGCCGGTAAGTCTGTGTACCAATCAAATGCAAAACCTTTGAGGGAACGTACGAACTGCTTCACCATTATGTCATTGTAAGTACCTGCATTATTACACGTCCTAATAAAATGAGCAACATGTTGCTTTAGGTTGCCCTTTCCGTCAAAACATTGAAACTTCGGAGGTTGGTAACCGAGAGGCATCTTTATTTCATTGATTCGACGACTATAGCGTTTGGTATACACCAATGAAGATTGCAACAAACCACCATATTGGACACGAATAGTGTCTGCAATCATATGTTGAAGCTGTTGAACGGATAGAGAGCCAACGGAGAGTTGAGTGGCTTCACGCAAGACATTTTGAACAATTGTTCGATCATGTATATCTTGCTTCTGTTGATGCTTTTGGACTTCTAACTCTTTGGCCTTGGAAGATCCTAAATTTTCCTGATCTTCTTTAACCAGTGGATTTTGCGACTCTAGCTTATGCATGAGTGCGGCAATTTGGGCATCTTTTTCTTCTAACGACTTTGTTAATTTTTCAATAGCTAAAGCCATTTGTTGGATTCGATCATCTGAGCCCGATACCGCTTCTGTGACCATCACTGGCTCAAGTGATTCTTCAGATGAAGTATCATCTTCCCACTTTTGCTGAGAAGTAGCATGAGGGGATCAAGATAAGGATCTACCACTGGAGATGGATCCATCAACGTTCTCCCTAAACTCAAATAATCTGCACAAGTTGTACTGGTACTGGTAATGGAAGCATCCTTGCCAGGTGATTTACCATGTTTAGCTCTTGCGCGCCTTAAAATTTTCCTTGCATCTTCATTTTGACGCTGTGGATCTAGGTCCTCTACTATATCCAAGACTTTATTATCTTCGTAGTTCTTGGCATTCACATCTACCATTCCAATTAATAACTTCATTTTAGGAGTATGACTCGAATAGAAGTCTTTTGAAGAGATGTATTCGACTTGGAATAGGAGAATATTAATCTAGGGTTTAAGGAAACTAAGTTGAATAAGGAAATAAAATCCTGTTGAAATTGGGTCTCCTAATTGTAATATATTTTTTTACCTTTTAGAACTCTTCTAAGGTTGACCTATAAATACGAGACTCCTCTGGTCAGTTTGTAGAGAGAGTGACATAGAAGCAGTATTGCTATTTTGTTTTGTATTCTTCATACTGTTGAATTAATAAATATCGTTCTTTTGCGTTTACCCTTTGTGTTCTTTCTTTACAAATGCAATCTTATATTTTCTTGGTGCGATCTAATATACTTCAATTTGTCATTAAATCTCGTTCTTTATAATCCGATTTGAAATCAATGAGTATTATTGGAGCTTTCGCCCCCAACACTTCATAACCTGAATCAAGAAATAGGATATGTTAACTGATTTTGAGTGTTTATTAAAAAACAACGAATTTACTTGCCGCTGGTTTGTTAATGCTGCAAGATGCAGCACCGTGTTGCCTTCCTCATCTCTAAAGCTCAAAACTTTTGTGTTGTCACTTCTACAAAGCCAACCAAGCAGAACTTTATAACCTCTTAAGTTTTCATTTCGGACAGCGATATGCACTAGAGTTTCTCTCGATTATTCAAGTCCTCAATTGAGGAGGGGCATAAGAGAAGAAATCAATCAAAAGATCAATATTTTCATCTGTTTTCGCTGCATAATGCAAAGGAGTGATTCCTCCCCTCCCTGGGACACGAATGAGGTCCGGATCCTGTCTGACAAGCCGCTTCATAGTAGTGGGATGTCCGTTACACAAGGCCAGGTCCAAAGGGGTATGACCATCGAAGTTCAATTTCTTCCCCAGCGTTGGCTTTAGTCTCAAGATTTCAAGAGCAAGGGTGGTACGTCCTTCAAAAGCAGCTATATGGAGTGGTGTTTCTACAAATTTCATCTCATTGGGAACTTCCAAGTATTGTGGATTCTCGCGTATTGAGTTGTACAAGACAATGATATCAGGATCTCGAGCAGCATCCATTTCACCAACTCAAGTGTTTTGAACTGAAGCTAGCTAGATTGTAAATGAAAAGTGCTCTTAATATAGTCGATATCAATTCACTTGTGAAGGGAGGGGCCCTGGGCGTCTGAATTCTATCTAGTATTTCTTGAATTGTTTTCTTTTTAAATTTAAAACATAAAAGTCTTTAAATATTAAATGAATATGTTTCTCAGTGTTCAAAGCTCCATCATGCTTTGAGACATTTTTACAATTAGTCATTACCATTTAGTAGGTCCAGCAAAATCATCTCCAGCCTATAAGATCTGAGTTTTCAGTCATTAACATTTCTTTCCATATGCATATTTATCCATTTTACAAAATTCCTTTAACTTTAGCTTTAATTTCCTTATTTTGCAGCTGCTAATTTTTCGAATTGTAAAGTTGACAAAATTTAACAAAAAGGACGATCATTTACGAAGAAAATCGTCAAGTCTCGTCATGATGGTTAGTGAAGATGGTACTGTAAATATTATGCCTTAGGTCCAATCAACTTTGGGCATAAATACTTTTGATATATAATTAATGCAATTTAATGGCAAATCTATTATCTAATTAATAGACAATTAAATAAATAATAGAGTCCTTAGATTCAAATTTTCGTAATTTGTTAATTACAAGAGTTGTGATTGTGAGATACAAATTACATCTGATTGAATCTTAAATCGTCCGTGGTCGTAAGTAATAACGAGATACAGATATCGTTATTACAGATAGACCATCACGTGTAGCATTTCTTACTTGTGAAGTAAGTAGCTGATCTCACAAACTAAAGTGTGGTGACACTCAAATGAACACGTGGATATTTTGTTATAGAACAAAACATTGGAGACCCACTGAGAGAATCCACATGGGTAACTATCTGAGTGTCAGTGGTTAATCTCTAACGTTCGGTAGTGAAATTGGTCCTTTGACTTGAGGTCGTCATGGTACCTTATATGAGAACAGTCATACTTTGGCGGTATTGGATGTTGCTCTACAAAGGGTCGCTAATACGACATCGTTCGGGTACGTCAAGAATCATATGAAGGTTGTGATTGACCAATAAAGGATTCGTCACTCTTAGATAGTAGGAGATTATGATCTACGTTTCATTCAGTTAAGTTGATAACGAAATCCTTGGCCAATGTGTACTCATAAGTCGAAAAAGAGTTTTCAACTTATATTGACTTAATGGTGGAGTGAAAGATATGATCAATATTCGGGATTAACACAATTCCATATCTCGTAATTGATCGGATCATATTGACGAATGGATTATAGTTTCATAGTAAACGAACGAGTTTGGTTTTGTCATACCACATGACATTTCTCGTCACATGTATTGCCCTGACACATTGCTAGATGTCAATCTGGGATGACGAGTCTGAATTGACGATAAATTAAAATGGTGTTTTAATTTATCAATTTTGATTAGATCAAAATAATATTTCACGTCGTTAGGCATCGTGATCGGGAACCTAATGGGTCACACACAAAAGAGAATTGAAAAATTACAATTTGTCAATTAATTAATTTAACAATCGTTAGATAAATTAATTAATTTGGTTGGTTGGTTATTTATAGGCCCTAATTAATTAATTGGATTAATTAATTCACGGACCGGATTTAATTAAATGGATTAATTAAATATTGGACCGGACCGAGTCAGGCCCGTTTGGGCTTATGTAAATATATTGCTAGGGTTTTCATTCCATATGGTTTTCGTTATTCTTGCTGGGACAAGAAAAAAAACCCTGGTAGCTGCAATGTTATTCTCTGTGTGGATTTCATTGGAGGTTGGACAATTGGACAGCTGTGGGAGGCAGATTCAAGATTGCTGGAACGAAAAGAAAAGCAAAAGGTTTGCAGAATTCTTCAAATGTACAATCTTTATCATGATCTCTATCTAAACACAAAGGGATCCTCGATGGGAATCGAAATGATTTTAATTTTCCGCTGTGCATATATAAGTAGATTCCCAACAGGTACATAGTCAGTTTTCCCTGTTGAAGAGCAATTGCATTAAACCACTGGTTGATGATATACTCATGGACAAAGAAACCAATATCCAATGAAGCACTCTCGACTCTTTTGTTCGCCACTTCCAAGGAAGCGGTGACCACTTCAGAGTGGTAGACGCTCTAATAGATTAGAGGTTTTAAATATAAAAATGCAGTCACAAAGAAGCATGCTCAGGATGCACTTACTAACTTGAAGCAAATATCAGGGTTTAGTTGAAAGACCTCGAGACGCAGGTACACATAAGTTATTATCTTATGATATTAAGATGACATTGATTATGAGAAATCGAACACAATAGTGTAATATTAGTCGGATGTAAAATTTGGACAGGTTATATTTGCTTCAAACATCTTCCATCTCGGATTTTTGGTGGTAACTTCATCATTGCTTCAGTTCTGAATTAGCTTAGGAGACGCGTGCAAGGAGTTCTTAGTTCTTACGGTATGTCATTTATATTGATGATATCATTTTCGCCCATTTTGGTTTAAGCTAAAAATCAAATTTTTTAGTAATTTTGATAAACGTTAGTATAATATGTGGTTGAACAGTTAGTAAAAATTGTTGATTTTCATGAAATGTGTGGTTGAAAAGTTGAATTTATAAAGGTTTAAAGGTTAAGTAAAGCAAAGAACGAGTATTATTTGGTTGTAAATGGACATTGCACAAAAATTATGTACAATTGATTATAAATGATTTAAACAATATGAGATTATATGTGCAAGGTGCTAATTAAGAGGATTTTCACGGTCCGCATTGCTTGAAACCCCACCTTTCTATCCGAGCTCAAGAAAATGTGTCAATGATGCTTTTGAATTCATACACGGAGACGAAATGAATTTTTCAATTATCTGAATCTAGGTACAATAATTTACAAAATCTTTCTCAAATAACAAGTCTAAAAGTGACCGCGAATCAAACAAATACTACGTTAATCATATACTAATGAAAAGTATTACTAACATGAATAGTGTATTAAAGATCTTGAGTTAATAAATGCAAAAGAACTCGAATCCAAACTATGAGTACAATAAATTGAAGTGCTTGAATATCTCCTTCCAAGTTAAAACTATACGTCGATTAGTTATGGTGACTTCCAAATTATGGCAACATTGAGCAAGATAATTTTGGATCCCATCTTAATCTTATTATCTCGTATATGTAGGGCAAGTTCGAAGGCAGTAGGTTTCCTAGAAACACAAAAACCTATACACAACAATCTGTAGCCAAACAAGACAATGGAAGACATGTGAAACGGAAGAAAAAGGAACTCAAACACCGACGGACCCGACAGACAACCACAACCTGCACGGTCTACAAACAAGGCAAATATCTTCAATCAACTTTCTCCATCTTGCTTTCTTCATTGTGTTCCTCTTCCAATGCAGGCATGTCAGCATCATCTGCACCAGTTTCATCCTCGTCAATACTAAGACCTAACTTCAACATTCTGTGAATTCTCGAAGCAAATGTGTTTGGGTCATCAAGACTGAATTCGGAAGTCAATAGTGCAGTCTCGTAAAGTAGTAGCACCAAGTCTTTCACCGACTTGTCATTTTTGTCAACCTCGGCTCTCTTACGCAGCTCGTCCATGATACCATCGTTTGGATTAATCTCCATAGTCTTTTTGCTTGACATGTACGCACCCATGCTGGTGTCCCTCAGTGCCTGAGCTTTCATAATCCTTTCCATGTTAGCCATCAAACCGTATTCCCCGGTGACCAAGCAGCATGGAGAGTCCACAATCCTGTTAGAAACCACCACTTTCTCGACCCTATCCCCTAGAATGTCCTTGATAACTTTGCAAAAATTCTCAAAAGATTTCTTCTTTTCTTCCTTCTTCTTTTTCTCTTCCTCTGATTCCTCATCAAGCTTCAAGCCTTCCTTGGTTGCAGATTGTTAATTTCGAAACCTTATGGTTTGATTTAATTTGAGTAAAGAACATTTAAAAAAAAATTACAGAATCTAAAGAACAAGAACACAGTATATGTTTTTGCCCTCGAAAGGGTCCGGACGTTCGGTCGTAGACCTAGTCACCCGTTGAGCATCCACTAAGGGATTTAGCTCAAAGATCCACTAACATCAACCAAGAATCAGTTTACAAATGTACGAAGAAATGTTTGATTTCTTCGATTTTTCTCTCGCCTCTTTTTGTTGAAAAGTCCTCACTCAATTGATCTTTCTATATCTATCACTAAGCAATCAGGGATTACCACTAAGAACATCAACTATCAATCACAAAGATTAATTTCAGATTACAGAACAAACCCTAACTTTTCACTCAGAAAAGTGAAGAGACGGAGAACAAAGAAAATGAAAAACCTACTTCACCGTATGAACAGGGCCAAGGTCAAATATATGTCTGTCCACACCAATGGTCAAGATCAAGGGCTGGAATGAAGCCACGTGTACGGCTGATTCTCATCCCAAAAAAGAGGCTAAAGTCGTGTTGTATAAAAACGCGTTTTCATCTAATTAATCAGCAACCCGGTTGCAAAATTGGCCCAGCATAAAATGGCCCAACAAACAAGATTTAGCGAGGCAGCCCAAACTTTTAACAAAGACACTAGTTTCTTTCCATCGTATTCTTTTAATTGACCAACAGCATATTCGTCAATAGCATCAACCATGAAGAGTACTTCATATCCCTTCCTCTTAAGCCTCTCTATGAATGGAGAGTTCTCAACCGCTTTCTTACTCTCACCGATGATATAGTAGATGTCATTCTGACCCTCCTTCATCCTTGTAAGATAGTCCTTTAAGCTGGTCATATCATCACCACTCTTTGTGGAGTAGTACCTGAGAAGGTCAGCAAGTTTAGCCCTGTTCTGGCTGTCTTCATGAATACCCAACTTGATGTTCTTCGAGAAGGCTTCATAGAATTTAGTGTAATCCTCTTTTGTTTTCTAAAATTTCAAAAAACATCTCAATGCACTTCTTTACCAGATTCTTTCTGATGACCTTGAGAATCTTGTTTTGCCGAAGCGTTTCGCGAGAGATGTTAAGCGACAGATCATCAGAATCGACCACGCCCTTGACAAAGCTAAGGTACTCCGGAATGAGCTCCTCACAATTGTCCATAATGAAGACCCTCCTGACATACCGCTTAATGTTGTTCATCTTCTTCCTCGTGTCAAACAGATCGAAAGGAGCCCTCTTTGGCACAAAGAAAATAGCCTTAAACTCAAGCCGCCCTTCAACTGAGAAGTGTTTCACAACAAGGTGTTCCTCCCAATCATTTGTCAAACTCTTGTATGATGAAGCGTACTCCTCGTTGATAATCTCTTCGGGCTTGCTGAAGCAGAAAGATCCGAGTCGAGTGATGCTGATTTGTCAGATAGCACGATGATGGCGCTGAGATACCATAAGATGGCAGATCGACGCAAAGATAGAAAGTGAATCACAATTATTTCCTTAATTGGGGGAATTTGATGCGTCTTTGGTAATTTGGCCATAACTTTGGCTACGGTTATCAGAATCGCTATTATGATCCCAATTTGGAAAGCTCTCACGTCGTGCCCACCGAGCTGGTAGACGACAATTTCGAGCCCAAAATCCGCTGTTTTCCTTTCCAATATTCAATTTTAAGTTATTTTTTGCTATTTATGGTAATATTTTGTTTCCCTTTTTTCATATGTTAAAAAATTCGAATTGAGCCAAATTTTTGGCAACCTACTTCTTTTCCTTAATATTTTATTCTGGTATAATTTTGGGATTTTGCCATTTTTGGTCATTTTCCTACAATTTCATAATTTGCAGCTAGTTAACCCGGCTTGTGGGTTAATTTTGGTCATTCTACATTATTAATAATATTGAATTGATTTCAGAGTATTTTCTCTGATTTTTGGGCGTTTTCTGTCGTTTCTTTCTTGCGAATCATCTGTTACAACAAGCCAATATGATAATCATTATCCTACCCGGCGTCACTTGCAGAGCCAGATGGGTTTATGCTTGTTGATCTATTGCCATTCATGTGTTACTTCCTTTATCTTCTTCTTCTTTTTGTCCTTTTCTCTGTCCTTGTCGACTTCCTCCACATCGCCCTCCTCTTCCTTCTTCGTCTCCTCGTCTTCATCATCACTGATCTCTTTCTCTGTTGTCTTCTCAACCAAGAGATATATTGGGTAGCTGATGAACTCTGAATGCTTTTTAACAAGATCCTTTATTCTCCTTTCTTCCAAGTATTCCAGCTACAACAATAAAAAAGGTAAACATGAATTTAGTTTAAGATGAGGAAGAACCTTGAATCTTTTAAGAAAAGCAACAATGTTTATGAATTCTCATAGGTCTTGTACTTGATCCATGCACACCAAAAAAAAAAAAAAAAGGTTTGAACGCTAACACACTCATCTAGAATCTAGATGGAAATCGATCTTACAGCACCTCTAGACCATTCAAATTTTTAAAACTGTCTAAAATAAGAAAACACCAATTGCCAAATAGACTACTAGAACAATACCTGATCATCCTTGAGGAAGAGAGTGATTTTAGTGCCCCTGGCTCACCACTAACATCTCTCGTGACAGTGAAAGAACCTCCAGCCTAGGACTCTCAAACATATTGTTCATCATCATTGTGTTTGGTTGTCACGATAACCTTCTCTGCCACAAGGTACGCAGAGTAAAAACCTACACCGAACTGACCAATCATACTAACATCAGCTCCAACCTGTAATGCCTCCATGAATTCCTTTGTCCCAGACCTTGCAATTGTCCCCAAATTGTTCACTAAATCTGTTCACATTCAGATACGTACTATCAGAGCCCAAAATGTTACATCACTACCATGTATGTCTATTTAGTGGAGTGCGTATGTCTCACTCATACAGCCGCTTAGGATGGTACTTAAGCTCACATTTTACCAATTATATGCTAAAATTTTAATTTCATATAATTATAAAAGGATTTCTTCTTCATTTCGCCATTCCAATTCAAACTCTCAATTCCCCGTTTTCCATTCTTAGCTCTAGGAGTTGATCATCAAAAATAATAAAGCTTTTAGTTCAACAACAGATGTTACAATTTACCTTTTTGTATTCGTTCCTAGTATACCTGAACGTAGTGTAAAACTAAGGATCGAGGTCGATTGAAACTGTATATACCTGCTTTAGTCATGCCAATGCCACTGTCAATAATAGTCAGAGTCTTGTTAACCTCGTCCGGGACAATCCTAATGAAAAGCTCTGGCTGCAAATCTAGCTTGCTTTTATCCGTTAAGCTCTCAAATCGAATCTTATCCAACGTCTATACCAAAGTTTAACAAAAACACTTCTCAGCATCTCAAAAATAGGAATTCGAATTTTTCTCCAAAATTGAATATCATGTGTGAAATACTTACGTCGGAGGAATTGCTGATGAGTTCTCGAAGGAAGATTTCCTTGTTGCTGTAAAAAGTATTGATGATAAGACTAAGAAGCTGGTTGATTTCAGTTTGGAATGCGAAGGTCTCTGTTTCTCCCATGTGAACGTCCGCCATTTATGCCAAGTCTTGAAACTTAGAACAAAACGCTAATCAAAGAAGCACAAACAGAATTTTATAGAAATTCAAATTTTTTAGGTTTTGCAGAATTGAAAATCAATGGAGAAAGAGAGAGTATTTATACTGGAAATTTGGGAAAGTTTATCGAGAGATGGTTCAGGAAGAATATGGAATTGTTTTTTGGAGGTTACAATTGTTTCAAAAATAGCTAAACTTATACCATGGTCACTGACTACACAATAAATTTTATTATGCTTTACCGTACACACTAAACTTTACCATTTAGCTCTCCATCCACCATCGTAAAAAAATCCATTTGTTGGTCGCTTATGTGGCTAACAGAATTCCTAGTTGGCATCTGACGGCTGTTAACTTGGGAGAAAAATTCCATCTTCTGCATATTCAGCAAAAATCATGTGCGTGAAACACGATTTTGTCCCATTAGCTTTAATAAAAGAAGGAAGGAAAAATGTTGCCCCATCAGCAAAAAAATCGATTTTAACGTCAGTCCAAATGTTTCCCTCCCTTTCTTCTCTAACAGCTCCATACTACCGTGTCGCCGAATAAAAACCAGAGTCCAGAAATGTTCTTCCTCCTTGACTATCCACCCCACGCCCACAAAAAACCAAAATCCACCAGCCAACAGTCACATCCAAACACAAACTAAAATCATCAAAATTATATTCTTTGTAACTGGAGAAGAGTTGAATTTAAAAAAGGAAAGTGGTGGATGGCAGAGGTAAGTGACGATCGAGAGGTGGATTCCGTTTGTAATAGCGGCAAAATAGTGGTGGATTATAATGTTTCTGTGTCCAGCAAGACAGATAAAGCAGGTGGATGATTTTTTGGGTTCGGATTGTGGTTGATTGCAGCGGCAAATGGCAGTGGTGGTGGATTGTGGTTTGAATTTTCTGGGTTTGGGCGGTTGACTCTTGGAAAGCCGACGATGGTGAATATGTGGTGTTGTGTTACTTATGTAGGTGGGCAGTCGACGACGGAGGCTGGCGACAAGTTGAGTTTACTGGAGGTATAATGTAGTCAGGCGTCAATCAATGTTGGTTTAGGTTTGTCGATGATTTTGGTAGAGGATGACCATGGTGGCAACGTTGGAATCTGGGTATGGTGGTGGTGGTGGTTACAGGCGGCGGGTTGATTTAGGGTTAGAGGAGTAATTGGTCTGGCAGTGCCGGCGATGAGGCTTCCAGTCGGAGTAGTTTCTGTGGCAATGGCACTTGGAGAAGCATTTTCATATTACAGGAATCGTTCCCCCCATTTTTCCCCCAAGTTAACTATCGTCAGACGTCAACTAGGAATTCCGTCCACCACGTCAGCGACCAACAAACGGATTTTTTTTACGTGATGGAAAGCTAAATGGTAAAGTTTAGTGTGTACCGTGAAGCACAATGAAATTTAGTATGCAGTCCATGACCATGGTATAAGTTCAATGATTTTTGAAACAATTCACTCTGGTTCTTGTGGTTTCTACATTTTTCTGCTATATTTTTGCTGCTTTCTAATTTAATTTTCGTAAATTCTTTATCTTTATTCACTAATGATGCCTGAAAACATTTTTTTTTCTTTTTTTCCTTTTTTCCAAACTCATTTTTATTCATATTTTACATGTAAATTTTAAAAGTTTCTTAGTTTTTAATCATACATTCTTCAAAAATTAACTATTACATAATTCTTTTTTATATCGTAAATCTTTCCTTAATTAACATATTTGATCTTCTATGGCTTTTGTCCAAATATATTGACAAGTGCTCTGAAATTATCAAAATTAATAGAAGCTAAAGTAATATAAGGAAAGAAAATAAAATTTCAAAAATTCAAAACCAAGAACTAAAACACCATCCATCTTTGTCTAAATATCAATCTATCAGCGATAAAATGTACAAACTAAAAACTAAAAATGCGCAACAAAAAATTAAAGACATAGTACAATAATCTACAAATATTTAGCATATCATTAATTAAGTAATCTAGTTGAAAGATCGTCTGATTTTGTTGATCAAATTAGGGGTGAGAATTTTTTTCAAGACTCAAATAGAATTAATCAACTTGACTTCGATTTCTCTACTAAACGGGTTAATTTTAGGATCTCGGATCAAGAATCAATTGGTTCTAATATGATTCTTGGTACTAGTTTGAGAATCAATAGTAAATTTAATTCTCCCAAATTTCTTTTTTTGCTAGTGTATTGCACCAAGATGAACCAAAACTTTGAAGATTAGACCTCAAAATTGTCTAATGTCAAAATTCAATTTTTTATAAGCTTCTTTCTTTCCTTTATAAAATGACCTAGTGTATAATCAAAATTTAAATTTAGATAGGGGAATTATCAAAAATGACACTTTTTTTGAAATTGCTATAAAACTTTTGAGGTGCACTAGATTTTATCAAAAATGTCACTTTTTTGGTGGAAAATGTCCAAATTACCCTTAATCTCCCCTTTTTAGGAGCATTAAATGCTCATTAATGGTAATCTTCAATCCAATCAATTGTAATGATTTTATTATTTAATTTGTATATTATAATGATTTGGTAAATGTATATTATATTGTATAATATGAATTTACCAAAAAAAAAAACATAAAAGACATAAAAAAAATTTTAGGAAGCAAAAAAAAGATGAAAGAAGCAAAAAAATCCTACTTCACATCAAATACATCCCTTTTTGAAGAGACCCTCCATTTTCTTTCATCTTCTTTATTCCTTCATCAACAATATATTGCTATTCAATTCATCATCCATTTTGAGAAGTTAGTTATTACAAATTATTTATATTTTTATCTAATAGCTTATTATTTTTCACATATTAAAAGCAATATGATCATCAAAGTGAAGAAAGCATTCAAAACCACTATTAATGATGATGGTATTGATATTTCTTTTTGATATCATTTTAAAGGGAAAATATACCAAAAATATTTAGGCAAATGTCAACTATTCCATATTGAATGAAGCAGTCATTTATTTATGGAGATCTGTAGAGCAATGGAATAATTGTTATAGTTGAGAATTGATTATAACCATTAATATTTCGGAGAAAATAACAAACAAACACGTCTTAAACTTGTCGACGGTCTCGACAATTTATCTGTTGATCTCGACGGTTAGACATGTCGATCTCCACATTTAGAAACTGTCGAGATTGACAGATAAACTGTCGGGATAGAGTTTTCAACTGTCAAAATCGACAGTTGAAAACTGTTGACACCCTTCATTTCACATTCTCCTATTGCATTGGTTTAAATATTCGAAAGTGCCCCTTCCATGCTATTACATATCGACATATTGACTGTTCATAATTCTTATCGTTGTAATCCATTTATTTTAGGTATGAACACCCATTTGAGATTTATCGTGTCACATGGGGGAAGGTTTATTCACGCGGATGACGAATGGAAGTGGACAGGGGACAAAACCACATCCATTTTAGTGCCGAGAAATATTACCCTAGCCGGGTTAGACATCTGAACTGTTAAACCCAACATTTAGAAACTGTCGAGATAGACAGATTAACTGCCGAATTCGACAGTAAAAAACTGTTGACACCCTTAATTTCACCCAACTGCTATTGCATGGATTTAAATAGTCGAAAGTGTCACTTCCATAATATTGCATATCAACATATTGATTATGCAAAAATCTTATCATTGCAATACGATTCATCGCGTCGCATGGAGAAAAGTTTGTTCATGTCAATGACAAATAAAAATGTATAGAGGACAAAACTACTTCCATTTCAGTGCCAAAAAGTATTACCCTAGCCGGGCTTTTATTACGGTTGAATGATAAACTTGGTGTTCTCAATCCGAAAACTAAATGTCTCAAGTTTGAAGTGTAACTCATAGTGAAGACTTGCAGTGTTATATATACTGTGGTTTATGGAGGGAAGAATTTGAGGTCATTTACTAGCCAACCACCAAACCCAATCTACTTCAAATTAATTTGGAAGACAATTGGTGTGATAGTTTAAGGTCTAAGTATACCGTCATCCTTAGACTTTGTCTATAAATTATGAAAATTTTTAATCTTAGTACCCATGTGTAATATCATAATTAACTTTGAACCATGTAGTTGGCATTTAATTTTCATTATTTACTAACTAAATCATGTGTAGCATATCCTTAGGCATTTTTCATATAGCATTAAATTTCAAAATCCTATTTCAATCATGAAATTATAATATTGTATTCTTTTAGTCGAACAATCCAATGAACATGAGCAACATGAAACTCCCACAATGCATAAATACGGTTTGTAATCAACCGCACTCCAAGTGAACACAATAGCATACATAACAACGAATGATTTGTATGACTAATTACAATATAACAAATTGACATGTCCATGTCAAACAACTATGATTTACAAAGAGCAGGTTCAAGCATTACCTCAAAACACACACACATGTTACCGGCTTTTCAACATTCAAACTAAGAATTTTTAGGCCAGGAAAATAATACGACAACATTTTACTAGATGAATGTTACAAAAGTGTGTCAACATTAATTGTTGTGTTACACAAAAAAAAAAAAAATACATGTGCTTTGAGAAGCACCCTTAGTGTCTACACTTCCAATTGGAGTCTCCACCCTCAATGTCACATCTCATGAAGAGCTTCAGTCACAGCATCCCCATATTCTGCCATGTTGACTTGTCGCGGGTGGTAGCCATCATGAAATTTCAACAGAAGACCTCAATTTCAGGTTTGCATTTGAATAGCATGTCAGCAGTTACATTGTTGAACATTAAGAATGTGAAGAATAATAGTAGGCATTACCAACTAATCCGCCTCCATTCAACAACGTCGAACGATCAAAATCAACACCATATGGGGAGTAATTCATGACAGCGGTTGCAGCCTTATCAAAGTAAATGCATATAGCTCCACATTAGCAACTTCGATAGTACTACATTGAATTTGTATGAGCATAATATTTGACACATGGTAATACGAAACGCACGTACAATGTTCAACCAAAGTTTGACATACATGTTCATGCGAAATGCATATGTAATGTTCAACCAAAGTTTGACATACATGTTCATGCGAAATGCACATGCAATGTTCAATCAAGATGTGTTTTATAATATTTCATACATGTAAATGTGAAGTGCACATGCAATTATCACACTAGAAATGTGATGTGTCGAGAGAACTTCACGAAAGTTCATCTCGCAAGATGACTGAACTCATCTATTAGGAGCACCCATCTATCGAGAATTATTGACGCAAACTGTCGGGAACGAAAGTTCATCTGTCGAGAACTACTGAATTCAAATGTCGAAAACGGCAGTTCAATTCAACAGACCCTTGCTTCATTTTCTTACAGACGGAAGCATTAAAATCATAGAAATGTCGAGTATTTATTTATGATGCAGGACAACGTATATCACTTTCAAATTTCAGCGACTAATTCATTTATAAGATAAATAAAGAGTGATATTTTACTTCAAATATTTAATACAAAGAAAAAGTTGAATTCATATTCGAATTTACATTATCACAAACACCTACTATGCATCTCTTTAATTTCCTCAAAAATTTAATTTTTCTACCTACTAACTCCATTCAATTTATCCAAATATTGGTTTTTATGTATAATAACTAAATGGGTATTTCACAGATGAATTTTCACATCATACTTACTAACATAAAAAAAGCTTCAAAATATCAATTTCATACTAATAAAATATAGCACCACTTCAAATTTGTAGAAACAATTCACAAATATGTAACAGAGAGATTCATGAAGTGTTCACCATGCCTAGAACTTATGTAATATGATTCCTTATCTCATTTGTTCACTTTTACACTCCGGACATTTCAACTTCAAATTTGTAGAAAAAAATTCATCTTCTCCTCAAAATGTAAAAAATGGAAGAAAACAAACCTGAAGATATTAGTGAAAGTCTTCTCGGAGGTGGGCGTCGAGTTGGTCGTCGCCGAGTGGGAGGTAGGCGATTCCAGTGAGAGAGGAGAGTGCGTGAGAGAAAGGAGTATGTTTGAGTCGGTTTCTTTCTTCTTGCTTCACCTCCTCCTTCTTCTTTTCCTTTTATATTTTCAACATTGAATAAACCCCCAGACATTTCACAGGTTTTTGTACAATTTTTAATAGTCTAGTTATATCTCATTTAATGAAGACCACATAAGGTATTGAAATTATTCAGAGGGGCAAAAAAGTTCGAAAATGACATTTTTGATAGAACTTTAAAAAGATGATATTTTTTATAATACAAAGTGAAATTTTGACTCTTATTGTAATTTCCTCATTTAGATAATATTATAAATGTTTTACAAATTCATAATTTTTAGTGTAACTCAATAGAAAAAATATAATTTTAGTTTAATATTTCATAAGAACTCAAAATTTTTCATTGTTTTCAAAGTGATCGTATATCAAGAATCAAGATACTTCATGACTACAAAAGATAATAAGGTTATAAGTACTAGATGTATTCTTAATATATATTGTTGTTATTGTAAAAGACAAGTTTATTAGAGTTTACATGTGAATGACAATTTTATACTTATAACCTTAAAAATTATTATCATTGTATCTCTAATTTTGCCTTATAAATACAGGCTTTGTTCTTAATAAAATACACATAAGTCTATTGACTTCTCTATATTTTCTTCTTTTTTCACAACACGTTAACGACACAATTCTCTCAAAAGTAAAGTGACAATTTTTATAAGTACAATCATCTGTCACGTGTACCAAAATTAATTTGGTGCGCGTGTGAATTCTTTCTATTTACATATACATCATAAGATATTGTTTTTTCTTCTCTACTTTTTGTTGGTATGCATATTAATTATAATTCACGTTTGTATGTGTAATTTGTACACATTAATTCATTTTTTTGATTCATATACAATCAATTTTGTCACATATTATTCATGTATTAATTCTGTCTTTTAAATCTGCCACATATTAGAATTCATGTGTATGTTTAGTATCTTTTCCATGTTGGTAAAAATTTAACCAATAAAAGATTTAGTCACTTTTATTAACTTCTATGTATGGAGATTCTTTTTCCTAATATATGTTTGGTAATTAATTTATCTATATAAATTCGTATAATATCTTTATGATAATTAAATATTTTTAGATAATCTTCTATAACTTTCAAATTAATAATTTATCATGTTGTTATTCTAAAAGTAGCACAACATTATTAATATTCTAGAAGAATATTAGTTGCTTATGAAGAGCATGATATTACAATTTCAATATTATAGAAAAACATTGACTCAATGCTCTTGAAGAAGCATAATTTAAATTATATTTATTTTTAACGAATATGTTGTCGATGTTCTTGAAGAAACACAACTCACATTATGTCCCTAGCCCTCCATTTTGTGAAAAAATTAATGGGTAGAATAGTTTTTTTTTTTTTTTTTGGGAAAAATGAGTAATTGAAAAAGAATGAAAATTTTTTCGATTTACGTGTAATATTATTTTATGAAAGATTGTATGGTTGATAATAGGAAAGAAATAAATGAAATGTAATAGAATATGAATTAATGGGGTCCAAAAAGGGGCTGTATAAATATTCCAGAAAAAATATTTCATTGTTACTCATATAGAACACAAATTATATTGCTTAACTCGAAAAGCAGAATGAATCGTTAATGTCAATATTTCAGAAGAATATTGTATTTATACTCTTGAAGATTATATATCTCATTGTGTTCCTAAAGAAAGCACAATTTAATATACATAAATAAATTTGTTGATGTTCCTGGAGAAACACAACGTTATTAATATTTACAAAAAAAAAAAAAAAAGGAATACTAATTGCTCCAAAAGAACATGATATTATAATAATTCAATATTCGTGAAGAATATTGATCGGTTCTATGTAAAATCACAAATTAAATTACTCTATTTATTTATGTGTCCATTATTCTGCATATATATATTTAGATATTGATGTTTTGTTTAGATTTTATTGCTCTCAAAGATCATAATGACATAAGATCTAACATTAGATTACATTTTTACTCTTGAAAAGTAAATCCTTAAATTGTGATTATTATTGTGAACAATAATATATTATTGCTCGTAAAGAGCTTGACATTAAAATTCTCCATATTTCAGAAGAATATTAATTAATTGTTCTTGAAAAAGTTAAGAGTAAAATATAATGTGATCTCGAAATATTACATTATAATTTTCATTAATATTCCAGTTAGATTTTATTTGCTCTCGAAGAACATAATTATATACAATCTAACATAATTACTCTTGAAGAGTAAATTATTGTATATTTTATTATAATAATATTTGATTGTTCCTAAAGAGTTTGAATTATAATTTTCAATATTTCATATTTTAGAAGAATATTGACATATTGATGTTAAAAAAGCAATAATAAAATATAGCGTGCTTTCGAAGTAGCACACATCTCGAAAAAATATACCTCGTTGTGTTCCTTAAAAACACGAAAATAACATGTTCATCTCTAAAGGAAAACATACAATTTATGTCATGTGAACTTTTATTTTTATACAATATATCATAGTTAATCATGTGTTTTGAGAATTAACTATGTCTTTTATTTAATTAAATAATTGTTTAAATTTGAAACATTGTATTGAACTAGAAGTTCAATTATTTGGAATGACCAGTTGGACAATTACTAAATCAATAATAATGCGAAATTAAAAAATTCAAAATGGATATTCGATGAAGAACCCTATATATATATATATATATTATTTGTTCTCTTTGTCGACAACTGATTATCAAATGTCACTAGCTTAAATAGGGATTGAATCCCCTATATTTCTGAAGTACTATATCTTAGTGTAATTGGAGTACTAATTTATCTTACGAACTGCACTCGACATTACTTTTTTAGTAATCTCCGTACTAGATATAACTCTACATCAACTCAAAGAAATAGGGATGGTGTTAAACATATTTTTCATTATTCGAAAGGTACTATTGATATGAGATTATTTTATTCTCAAAAGTCGGGATCTGTTTTAATGGGATATGCAGATGCGGGTTACTTATCTGACCCATATAAAGTTAAATCACAAACAACATATGTGTTAACACGTGGAAAACAATTATATTATGGAAATCTGTGAAACAATCATTGACGGCTACATCCTCAAATCATTTTGAAATTTTTGTAATCCATGAAATAGGTCAAGAATGTATATGGTTGAGAAACATGACCCATCACGTCCAAGTATTATGTGGATTAACTTCAACAAAAGATAGATCAATGATTTTGTATGAAGACAATACAGCTTGTATTGCATAACTCAGAGGAGGTTATATTAAAAGTGACAGAACGAAGCATATTTCTCCGAAATTCCTTCATATATATAAGTTTCAAAAGAATGGTGACATCGATATCCAACAAATTCGCTCAAGTGACAATATGATCGATTTATTCACAAAAGCACTGGTATTATCTACGTTCAAGAAATTATTTCTTGAGATTTGAATGCGTCGACTCAAAAATTTTCAGTGATCATCATCAGAGGAAATATCTGTACTTTTTTTCTTTCGCTTAAGTTTTATCCCATTGGGTTTTCCTATCAAGATTTTAATGAGGCAGCATTTGTTTTTAATACTCCAAAATAATTGTACTTTTTTTCTTCGTTTTGATTTTTTTCCCATGAGTTTTTATCAAACAAAATTTTAATTAGGCAGATATTTTGTAATGTGTCATTCAAATGGGAGTGTTGTAAAATGTAAGTTTATTAGGGTTTACATGTGACTAACAATTGTACCTCTGTAGCCGTAGAAATTATTACTATTGTATCCCTAATTCTGCTTTATAAATACATGACTTTGATTCTTAATAAAATATACACAAGTCTATTGTTTTCTCTATATTGTCTTCGCTTTTCACAAAAGTTGTGTGGATTTTTCTTAAGAACAAATTTTATATCTAGATTTTATTGTTTATGTTGTGTTTTATAGTTTATCATTTTATTTCGCATTTATGAGTTGATATTGAGTTTTAGAGTGTATTTTTTGTTTAGTTGTTTTTTTTTTTTGGTATTGTTATATTACAAAAATCATAAGTGATTCATATTCTATTTTTACTTATTTTTAAATGTAACAAGTAATTCATATTTTATTTTTATAATATTTAATAAAATATAAAGAATCGAATTTGACTGAACCGGAACGAAATGGGTGGTTTAGTTCGGTTCGATTCTATAGTTAGATATGAAATCAATGGTTGATTCCCATAAATATTTGATTTGATTCAATTTCCTTTAGAATCAGACTGATATTCCTAAATCTTGCTTGGTGAAAATTAAAATTAAAATTTTAACTTAAATCAAAGTCAATAATTAATTTTAACCACATATTTCGTGGGATTCTCACTTTTTTAATCACATATTTAGAGCCTGTTTGGGAGTGATTTTGAGAATTGATTTTTTGACCGTTAGGAGAAAAGTGGGATCCATCTGTGAGAGAAAAAATCAAATATGACGGCTGAAATAGTGAAATAACGGTCAAAAAAATCAATTTTTTGGAAGGAAAAATCGCTCCCAAACAGGCTCTTAATCAATTTTTATCAAAATTTGTTAAAGTTTGATTTTAATCTTTACCAAACAGGGCCTAATTTAAAATGATAACTAAAGTACATTTATCTCTTTTAAGTACAAATTATATGATTTGATTTGATTTGGAAAAAGCATTGTTAAAAGTAAAGTGAAAAAATGTGTGAAATGAAAATCACCAAAAGTTATAGGCACTGAAGAGACATGTCTTTCATGGGCCAATCTAGTCCGTTTGACTATACAGCCCAATGTTCAGAATAGTAATTGGGCTAACAAACTAGACGTTGGGCTAACTTATTGGATTCCATTACCTCCTGTTTGGACTATATTTTAATGAGATTTAAAAAATATTTTTTTTTCAAAATAATAATTTTTTGAAAAATGTATTATTATAAATGAAAAAAAAATTTATGGATTTACATATAGTATTATTTTATTGAATAATATGTGATTGAAAAGAAGAAAGAAAAAAATGCATTAAAAATAAAATGGATCCCAAACAGGAGATTAAAATACATTTTTAGCATAATTTCACGACTACAAAATCAAGTAAACCAAAAATTATATCAAAAATTAGGTGTGATTCAAATCTGTTATTTTTTATTACAAGTATGTAACTGTTTTACAGCAAGTTTTAAGAAACTCTACATTTAATAAGTTACGATATTGAAACTTAGACTCCAGGTAAATTTTTATTTTTTAAAAATTGTGAATTACATTGTTTTATTGTTATTACAATTTGAATATAAATTTTTTAAAACTGTATATCATCCCAAAAAATTAAATCAAACAAGAGCATAATAAACTTGTTTGTTTTGTGCTTCAATTTTGAGTTCATTTTTAGTTTTCTATTATGAGGATCTATTTTAAGACGACTAAAAATGCATTTGATTTGTCATTTAGAAAAATAGTTTCTAAAAAAAAAAAAATGAAATTATGTTTGATTTTAAATAATTGTGACTTTTATTCCATGAAATTTTATCATTCAGCAAAATAAAATAATTTTATATTAATATATTATAAAGTAATATATATTTTTTAAATTAACCAAAATTTTCAATATTTTTTTCAGCTACAAAAGTAAAATAGAAATAGATAGTAAATTCAGTTATCAAAAACTTAGAAACTAAAAACAAAAATTAATGACATGATTTAGCAATTTTCATTAGTGTTCAATTAAATAAATCATTTTAAATTTTTATTTAAGTAATCATTAAAAGCTTGAATCAATCCTATTTTTATCTTTTTAAATTTTAAGGGTTTATTTAAACACTCATTTAGTTATTTTAACTAAAAAAGCTCAAAATGTCAAAAAATGTTTTGAGTTTTACGTTATAAGTTTAATCTTGTTTTTTAAAATATATTTGCAAAAATATCAGACCAAACAAGTTCTAGATATTTTGCAAGATTAAAAATTGAAAACAGTTTGAAAATAACAAAACAAACGCACCCTTAATGTTTTATATATGATAGTGTATAATGTTTCTCAATATGGTAATGCCAAATAGTGGGCTAAAGTTTAGATTGGTGACATAGGATAATAAGTTCTTAGCAACAAAATTTGATCGTGTTACCAAATAGTTCTTGCTCATTACAACGAATACATGTTATCTTAACAAAATTTTAATTGTTTAAATTGAGAAATTTTAGTATAAACTTGTTTGTGTTCAGGGGTGGACTTAGAAATTTTTTTCAGTGTGGGTGATATTAATAAAAATGAAAAAATAATAACATTATAACACAAACATTATACTAAAAATGAAATAATTTATAATTTGGCCCATCTTCTCCATTTGATATTTCTGGTGTGCTTCACCTTTAGCAAATGAATCAGAGGCCACACACATTTCTAGTGCTCCAAAATATATATCCAATGGGGTTGATCCAAAGTCCAGTGCAAGCAGACGCCTGCACTGGGCATGAGTTGGGCCATGTTTCTAGATTAGGGAAATTGGAACCCCATTTGAGTATTAACAAACTATAACTTCAATTGTTTGCTCATTTACATCACACATCAATGAACATGTAGGTCATCTCAATGTTTTTGTCAGCTATGTCGACTCGTATTTGATGGAAAAAATGGGTGATTTGCGTGTAGATTATTGATTAACTTAACAAGTATAAATAATATAATTCAACAAAAAACATATAACTAAATATAACATAAAAAATGAGAAGAGGTTTAGAAAGCAAGCCTTAAGTAGTCACCTCAAGAATATCTTAAAGTTGTGTTGCCTCCATTTCGTGTGAGTATTTTCGGTGCTTACATGGCTTCTAGATAAAATATATATAGCTCATAGTCGGTACTTCTTCTATGAGCAAGATCAAAGGAGATAAAAGAACGGGCTTTTATTTCTTTTATCGAGTTGCCAAAAGTATGTAATATGGAATGGTATTGGGAGGATTTTGTGTATTCAAGTTATGCTTTTTATGTTGCGTTTCAAACAATGAAATCATTCTCTTTTATATGGATAAATATAACCCCCATAATCATAAATATAAATCCAAGTTATATATAAGTTACAATCTTTAATCATGAGTTTAATTTTGTATTAAAACTAAAAAATAAAATTAACTTAAATCTTGAAATTTAAAACTTATTTATTTTATATGTTACAACAATCCCCAACAAGTTTTAAACTTTTAAAATAGATAAATATATAGTGGCAATGTTATACGGTGTAATAGGTGTCGATGTCGTTTTGAATTAAACTTCTTTTAGTGATAACAATTTCCATTTGAGAAAACCATAATGAACTAAACCTTGAATTGTTCCCTTTGGACAAATTTCAATTGTTCCATACACATTATTGATTCAAGCTATAGTTTATAGCAGGCAGCGCTCTTAACGATCGTGCACTCTAATCTCGATTCTAGTAAGAGTCTCTAGGGAATAGCGGAACTCCATAGTCACGACCTCATGTCAACTCTTACATAAGCGAGTCCTCAAATGATACGTATGACCCGCATCTCACGAAATTTTTCAACTTAGTATTCATTCACGTTTAATCCCTTTTTGATGTCACGTCATTGTTAGCATTATTACTATAGGGATGAACAAAAATAAATAAATAAATAGTTATATTACAAGTTATATTGTATGGGTTGTTTTTACCACATTAAACCTTCTTCATGAGATATCCAGTCACAGAGGCTAAGTTATTCTCAGAGGTGACTCATTTATGTGTTTAAGCACATCCTCCACGATGATTTATGTATGTCAATCACGGGACTACAATTTATTCATGTCCCTCTTGGATAATAAATTTGGTATCATATATTTGCAAAACTATTCTTCTCTTACATATCTACACATCTTTAGTAACACATTTGGGCCGAAGCATCCATTAAGCTTTTCATTTCACCTGCAAAGTCTACAATTTTATATTTTTAACACTTTTCAAAAATCATTTTTACGTCTAAGGATATATATATATATATATATACGTATCTTAAATTTTAAATACCTCCACGTTTCAAAGATATCCAACTTGTAGGACTTCTTTGCCACATTTCAAAATGGCCTTCCTTGTGCATGTAGGATAAGATGTCGCTCATTATAGAGCAGGTAAAATGTTATCTAATATGGAGTGTTTTAAAAGGCGTAATATGCGACGATTTGATGAGTTTGACAAATTTAGGTCAGGTATAGGCATAAAAAAGTGTAAAAAGACATTTTCTCAAAGTTTTTAACAAAAAGATAAATTTCAAATGTAAATCTTAAATAGTAAATAAATTGAAATTTTTAGGAGTTTTCATTTGTTCAAGGCTTCAAGTGCCTATTTTGAATTTAAGACCGACGAGATGTAGAAATCAACATTTTTAATTTTAACTTAAAAGAATTGTAAAAAAAACTAAAATAATAATAACACCACCACCAATAACAACAATAATAATAATGTGTGCCTAGGAGTGCATTAGTAGTCGACGATTGCCGTTGACATCTATATAAGGCGCCAAGTAACTTGGCTTGACGTTTCCACATCATATTGTTGATGTCTAAACGCGCCTGTAGAACGCTGCTAACATATGACGTGAAATTCAATGTATATCACTATTGGTCAAAATTAATGTCGTACATAATCAATATGATTTTATCATAATATCTTTACAAGCATAGTGGTTATGTTAGTCCAAATATAAATATTTACAAATTCTCCCACTAGGACAATATAATCGAACCCAATGATGTTTATGTATCACAAAATACTAGACAATATTCTTTATCATAATTATAAAATATCAAATATGGTTTAAGATGCCTTCATAGTCATAAAATAGGCCTTAAATACAAAATATTTGCAATTGTGTACTCTAAATTAGCTAAACACTATGACAATATCTAATTAGACCATAGATTAATTTTCAAATATAGTACATCAAATATTTCTGTAATGAAATATTGTTTCGATTAAACAATGTTAGATGAAATTCTAACAAAATATAGGATATGGTCCAAAGAGCAAATAAAGTTACGACATGCCCAAAAATCAATTTTATAATGACTAGTTTGACTAATTAAAGTGCCATTCTAAATAATGGATTAACATAATATGAATGCAATTAAAACCAATAATTATAGAGCCCTTTATGAAATTATTGACTAGGGATGGATACGACATATCCAGATATCAAGAACACAGGAAAAGCATTTATGTGGACAACCGTTGCATGACTTTCTGAGTTTCTTTATTATTTTTTTTCATTTATTTTATTTGATATTTCCATAAATAATATCAGTTTTTAAAATCATTTATTAAAAAAAAAAAAAAGAGAGAGATTTTGATGCAGTGCTAAATGACCCAGTTAACAATAATTCTGGCTTTTTCACACCTCACAAATATTCATAAGTATAGGTTTGCGGTATGCTACAAGGAAACAATAATCTAAAATCCTAATTCACTCAAATCTAGTCATAAAAGTGAATGTAATTCACAAGTCACAAAAGGCTTGAAATTATTGTCACAGGAATTGATAAATAATAATTTAGCCTTTTCAGAATTCCACACAAAAATTAGAGCAATGTGATAGCTCAACTAAAATTGTAACCTCAATCTAGGTGACATTAATATAACATTATTTGATGAATGAAATTAAATAACTCATTTAATTTCACATTTCATGTAACATATCATTTAGTATCACCTAGATCGAAGTTACAACCCTACTAGGGCTACATAGTATTACTCCAAAAGTAATAATCCAGAGTGGCAACAAAAGTAAATGTAGCAAAGCCAAATGCATTTACTTTGGTGGCAATCATATTATATGGAGTTCAAAGAAACAACAGTCAAATTCAAAAGCTTGGTTAATGCTACTGTTGATATTTTGTCGGTACATCTATCGGAAGAGTTACATATTTTGTCGATACATGTAGTTCACAGTCAGTTATCTTTTTATGGACACGATTAAAGGAAAATAAAGAACTAACATTAATTGAGTTGTCAAAACTATATAATATAGATGTATAGAGAGGATTTTGTGTATTCAAGTTATGCTTCTTATGTTGTGTTTCGAACAATGTAATCACTCTTTTTATAAGGATAAATTTAACCCCACAATCATGAATATAAATCCAATTTATATATAAGTTTCAATCTTTAATCATGAGTTTTAATTTGTATTAAAACTGAAAATTAAAATTAACTTTAATTTTGAAATTTTAAACTCATTTATTTTTTTGCGTCACAACAGTATTATGCGCTTGTTTGGATCAATTCACTTTTTAAGCCACTCTTCGAACTCCATTTGAGTTAGAAAAACTTATTAAATAAAAATTAAAAATCAATAGAGTGGACTAAGAATTTTTATTCGTGTTCAATTAATTAAATTTTTTTACAATTTTTATTTAAATAATAAATGAGAGCTTGAACTTTTTTTATTTTTTAAAAAAGTTTAGATTTTATTTTTTTCACAATTTTTATTATTTTATTTTTATAAAAAAATTTCACAATTTATTTTTTTTAGAAATTTATATATATTTTTATAATTTTTAATTTTTAAAATTTTATTTAGACACTTATTTTTGATTTTTGAATGTTTAAAAATTTTTCATTGAAAATACTCAAAACATCAAAAGTTTAATCTTGTTTTTGAAAAAAACATTTTAAAAAATATCATATCAAACAAATTTTAGACGTTTTGAAAAATTGAAAACTGAAAATAGTTTAAAAATATTTTATCTCAAACTTTTTTTAATCGCATTTTTTCAATAAAATAATTTTACACGTAAACTAAAATTTTCTCTATTTATTAACCACACATTAAAAAAAAATCATTATTACAAAATCTATTCTCTAAAAAATAGGGCCCAAACAAAGTATAATCTTTCAAGAATAGTAAAATAAAAATGACAAGCTAACCATTATTTGTGTTAGAACA
>NW_019239535.1:0-1831 GCF_002742605.1 Olea europaea var. sylvestris
GAGAAAGAAATCCTTTAATCTTCCGAGCGCTGCTTCCATAGAAGAACTCCGAGCCCCATCTTTTGAAGAATTGCTAAAGATATTTTGGGGTGCAAAATCCCTGAAACAAGTAGGGAATGGAGAGGCAAAGAATATTTTGGAGACTGCGAGAGACTCCCGAGTTCCCCTCACTACTATCAATTAAAGAGAGTGAAATAATACAACTGGCAAATATTAAAATAAACACTGTATAGATTGTATGGGAATGAACAGATTATGAACTGCATTTCTTCATTAGTTATAGCAGATTTTACTTTTGGAGGGCCCGGCGAGGGGGTATGCGTTGTAGGAAGAAGTAGCCAGTTTTTTCGGGATTTGAATTCTTTAAAATTTTGTTATATGGTAGTAAAGCAACAAAAGCAAGTCGCTGATGCTTGAGTGCGCTTGTACAAGAATGGAATACATAATTCATTCAACAATTTTATCTTTAACTTTTCATTTTTGGAGGTTTAGTATTATCAATTGGTTAAAGAAATTAATCCAAAGAGTCCAATCTCAACAATGACGATTAAATGAATTGACCTTTTTAATCAATATATAAGCAATTTAAACATGCAAAAATGCTAAATACTCGTGTATATTAATGCACCACCAACGTGAGCATGCAAAAGTGTTAAATATTGTGTGCCGTTAATGTGTTATCAAGGCTCTATAGCCACGTTGTGCACATGTTGAAGTTCAAGATCACCATCCCAACACGTGTATCTACACACCTTTTAAGGCATTACCAATACTCCAGCCACGTTGCGTGTATTTGTTTATATACTTGTAAATACTGAAGTCTGATACCATTATCTTAAAATGTGCATCTAAGTGAATGTTATATCTTAACAAGACAAATATTTATTAAAGTTAATTAATTATGATGAAATTTATCAATCTTTCTCGCAAGAGGTAATTAATGAATATGTATTCAATCAATCGTAAGACAAATAATTCGCGCACACTTACATTTTACATCATTAAAATATATTCAAAACCATTTATTTCAAAAAAATTCCATCGAATCTCATGGATAGCAAATTTTGATAAAAAAAGAAAAAAAGACTGAGTTTTCAAATTTTTATTCTTTCTTGACATCAGAAACATCACAATCCACAAATATTTAAATAAAAATATAAAATGATTAAAAATCAATTGACTTCTATCATCATCGAACAATTAATCTCAGACATTGCACTGGAGTACACAGGTTAAAAACAAAGTGACAACATTAATTTATTCTTTAAATACATATAACTAAAGATTGTTACATCACATGTAACTTCAAAACATCAAGAAGTGCAGACAAAAAAATCAAAAACCATTATTGTCTGCTAATGTTGTCATTAATTAAAATTAGCTTCTACCCATAAAAAATGGGTTGTAAAAACAAGCACCAACGTGTCCAGCTCCACTGCTTGATGCACCTGCCCTTGCATTTGGATCTGCGTCTGAATTTGCGTTTGCATTTGGAGAAAAACCAGGATAGATTGTGCTGGGAAAATCTGCATTTGGATAGGCAATCGCATTTTCATTTGAGAAAAAACCAGGATGAACTGTGCTGGGAAAATCTAAATTTGGATCTGCATTCGCAATTTCATTTGTAAAAAAATCAGGATGAACTGTGTTGGAAAAATCTTCTTGAGGCTGCATTGATGCACTTGTATTTGGATCAGCATTTGGAAAATAATCAGGATTAACTGTGTTGGGAAAATTTCCTTGAACGTTCATTGATGCGCTTGCACTTGCATTTGGAAAGAAACCAGGATGAAC
This sequence comes from Olea europaea var. sylvestris, assembly GCF_002742605.1. NCBI lineage: Eukaryota > Viridiplantae > Streptophyta > Magnoliopsida > Lamiales > Oleaceae > Olea > Olea europaea. The sequence goes on from NW_019239535.1 coordinate 1,795, forward strand.
TAAGTTGGAAAAATTTCCTTGCGAGTGCCATACGCCT
>NW_019239536.1:0-1831 GCF_002742605.1 Olea europaea var. sylvestris
ATCGATGCCTTCCAAATATAAAAGTGCTCATTCTTTCGAAAAATTGCCGAAATCCCTCATACGTCACGACGAAGTAGTGACTTGAATCCAAAACGGTAGCAACATTTCCAAAAAGCACTTATGGGCGCAAAACGGACACCGTGTTCAAAAGTTACGCTCAATTCTTCGTACGCCGACAATCCATGCCTTCCAAATATTAAAGTGCTCATTCTTTCGAAAAATGGGCAAAATCCCTCATACGTCACGACGAAGTCGTGAGTTTAATCCAAAACGGTCGCTACATTTCCAAAAAGTACTTATGGCCCCAAAACGGACACCGTGTGCAAAATTTGCGCCCAATTCTTCGAACGCTGACAATCGATGCCTTCCAAATATAAAAGTGCTCATTCTTTCGAAAAATGGGTGAAATCCGTCATACGTCACGACGAAGTCGTGAGTTTAATCCAAAACGGTCGCTACATTTCCAAAAAGTACTTATGGCCCCAAAACGGACACCGTGTGCAAAAGTTACGCTCAATTCTTCGAACGCCGACAATCGATGCCTTCCAAATATAATAGGGCTCATTCTTTCGAAAAATGGCCGAAATCCCTCATACGTCACGACGAAGTCGTGAGTTCAATCCAAAACGATCGCTACATTTCTGGATAGTACTTATGGGCCGAAAACGGACCCCGTGAGCAACAGTTACGCTCAATTCTTCGAACGCCGACAATCGATGCCTTCCAAATATAAAAGTGCTCATTCTTTCGAAAAATTGTCGAAATCCCTCATACGTCACGACGAAGTAGTGACTTCAATCCAAAACGGTAGCAACATTTCCAAAAAGTACTTATGGGCGCAAAATGGACACCGTGTGCAAAAGTTACGCTCAATTCTTCGTACGCCGACAATACATGCCTTCCAAATATTAAAGTGCTCGTTCTTTCGAAAAATGGGCAAAATCCCTCATACGTCACGACGAAGTCGTGAGTTCAATCGAAAACGATCGCTACATTTCCGGATAGTACTTATGTGCCCAAAACGGGCACCATGTGCAAAAGTTGCGCCCAATTCTTCGAACGCCGACATTCGATGCCTTCCAAATATAAAAGTGCTCATTCTTTCGAAAAATGGGTGAAATCCGTCATGCGTCACGACGAAGTCGTGAGTTTAATCCAAAACGGTCGCTACATTTCCAAAAAGTACTTATGGCCCCAAAACGGACACCATGTGCAAAAGTTACGCTCAATTCCTCGAACGCCAACAATCGATGCCTTCCAAATATAAAAGTGCTCATTCTTTCGAAAAATGGGCGAAATCCCTCATACGTCACGACGAAGTAGTGAGTTCAATCCAAAACGGTCGCTACATATCCAGAAAGTACTTATGGGCCGAAAACGGACACCGTGTGCGAAAGTTACGCTCAATTCTTCGAACGCCGACATTCGATGCCTTCCAAATATAAAAGTACTCATTCTTTCGAAAAATGGCGGAAATCCCCCATACGTCAGGACGAAGTAGTGAGTTCAATCCAAAACGGTCGCTACATATCCAGAAAGTACTTATGGGCCGAAAACGGACACCGTGTGCAAAAGTTACGCTCAATTCTTCGTACGCCGACAATCCATGCCTTCAAAATATAAAAGTGCTCATTCTTTCGAAAAATGGGTAAAATCCCTCATACGTCACGACGAAGTCATGAGTTCAATCGAAACCGATCGCTACATTTCCGGATAGTACTTATGGTCCCAAAACGGACACCGTGTGTAGAAGTTGCTCTCAATTCTTCGAACGCCGACAATCGATGCCTTCCAAATATAAAAGTGCTCATTCTTTCGAAAAATGGGCGAA
>NW_019239537.1:0-1831 GCF_002742605.1 Olea europaea var. sylvestris
TTCAATTCAGAATTACAAGCAAGGCCTTCGTAGTACTGGGTCGGCACTATGCAAGAAAGGGCATTGTTCCCCTCCACTGCCTGTCATTTTCCCCGTACCCAGAACCAGGACTCCTTCCACCCCTTAATGGAGGAAGGCAGCCCCACCACAAAGGGTGCGTGAGCCCCCCAAGGTGTGAGATAATACCACCCCCTAGACTCCTTCCCAATGATCCAAGGCTGAAAAAGAGTCATGAATACATGGAGAGGCATGTCCTCCCCAAGTGACACCTCCTTCCACAGGAAGTATGAGCCGACCAACTGGTTCCACCCATTTGGCAGAACCTGGGTCGGCGACAACATAAAATTCCTCAACACCGCCCTAAAGAAGGGGTGCAGAGGAAGACGCATACCTGCCTTAAACAAGTATTCACTGACTGCCACGCATCTGGACCTCGGATAGCAGGCCCGTTCATTTAGCTCGGGGACTAGCATCTCTATGGTGTGGAGGACAATGTATCTCTCCCTGATCTCCCCTAACCTCTTCCATGTCATACTTGAGGGCATCCTAGACGCCTCCACTCTTTAGTATAATCTACTGGATCTTCAGTCATGGCATAATTAACAGCCTCGGCATCCCCCCTCTGACTGACCTCGTAATCTAACGACGCAACCATCATCAACTCCCTACCCGAGGTGGACTCCATCTCACAGAATAAACACAACAAAAATAAGGTTTTTCTGCGAATGATACCTAAGAGAAGAACACTACGAACGGAGATAAGCTGGAAAATCAAAAACAGGCAGCCTTGACGTCGAAAAGTTCAAGAATTAGAGAGAGAATCGAATTGCAAATTTTCAAAAGTCCTAGAAAATGGGATTTTCTTACCCTTTATAGAGGTCCAGGACGAACCCCAATCGTTAGATCGAAACTCAGTCAATCTGAACCCTCCATTTTAGATCAAATCTGGGGTGTTGAATTCAAACGATTTTTCTAACCTACGCCTCAGATTCAAACGTGCCTCCCATGCACCCCATCCAACGCGTCTGCTTCTAGACCCTCCAGCTGTCTTCATAATTGTATTTTTAATTCGACGGCAGCAGGCGCCTTGGAAGTCGTACGGACTAGCCACTTTTCCTCGAAAACAAGCACAAAACATCAAATCATTGGCACAGCTATCGACGCACAATCATTACCATTGAGCCTCGGCCGATGAAGCCAACAAGCCTCGTAGGTTTGGTTTCTCAAACATCTCGCAGGTTCGGTTTCTCAACCATCTCGCAGGTTCGGTTTCTCAACCCACGTCGGCTTCAACTTCAACATTCAGCCAACAAGCTCGCAGGTTCGATTTCTCAACCACCTCGATTTCAACTTCAACATTCAGCCAACAGACCTCGTGGGTTCGGTTTCCCAACCACATCAGCCTCACCTTCAACACAGCCTCGATTTCTTCACCATTCACCTACAGCAGCACATCTCTAACTCCAACCATGATATAAATATCTATACTTGAACTTAGGGGACTATTATTTGGGGTTAAAAAATTCCTTTAATTTTTACTTCACTGAAGTCCACGCATTACATAAATGACCATACTTGGACTTGGGGGACCGTTGTTGCGTATTGTCATACTTGGCCAACCTACCTGGACCAATGGCCCACTCAGGGCGAACTACGTGGCCCTCCAGCCGAGGTGGTATAGATCGCCGAGGTGGACTATGGCCGAAGCCCTTCAAGCTGAAGTCCACTAGCCGATGCTCCCTTTTACCGAGGCCTGTGAATGCACCCGAAGTCCACGTGCCGAGGCCTATGACCCGAAGCCATGATGCTGAGACTGGTTGAAGATAGCTGA
>NW_019239538.1:0-1830 GCF_002742605.1 Olea europaea var. sylvestris
ATCAAAATGTGATAGAAGTCAACTTAAATTTCCCTTTTTACTTTATTTTTTTAGTTGGTTAGGTTTGCCATTATGAAATTACAAGCAAGCAAGACATCAAAATAAGAATAAAATTAACATTTACTACTAACTTGGCACGTCGGTAATAATTCCTGTATGGCCAACTCACGTGACAATAATTTTTGAGAAAATATAGGCACATTAGTCCTTTTTTTGGGTGGGGGGTGGGGGTGGGGAGATGAAATCTACCCTTAATTTTAAATTATATAATATTTACACTCTTTTAAATAAAAATTTAACGAATTTAATTTCACTCACTCCAAATCGAAGCAAGAATGAAGAAAAAGAAGAAAACAATAGATGAAGGTGTTCATGAAGCTCCATAGTTACCAAATGTATGCATTGCTTCATTGAATGCTTTTTGTGATTTGTTGTTTAGGGTTTTATGACTTCCTTCATATCGACTGGTGGGTATGTTGATGAAGGTCATATGTAACAAATATATGAGCTGCTTCAAGTTTATAAGGTTTTGACACATTTGCATTTGATGAAATCTGGATGAATTTTTGTAGAAAATTAGGTGTAGAGTTCTCAGGTTTAGTGCGATTTTGGGGAGTTGGGTTTGGGATTTATGTTGTCTTTGGGCTGTGGGTTGTATAGTTTTAGGGTACTTTTTTTAAGATTTGTTAGTTGGTAGGGTAAACTTTGCAAGTTATTTTTGAGGAAAATTTCCAACTTTTAACAAATTGTAGGGCTTTCATTGTGTTGAAAGGGAAAATATTTTACCATTAATATTTTGATTGTTTAATCTAATCAATAAAGACCATTAATATTTTTTGTTCACCTTGTTGCTCATTTAATGGTAATGCATTTATTCATATGTCTATTTCTTTTTTGAAAGTTATTTGTACGTATTAATGCAAACCCACGTATCAATAGTAGTTATAAAACTCACGAGATTGATTCGAATCCAAGAAAGCCAAGAAATCAACATTTAGATTTTGATCTAAAAATATTGAATTAGAGAACCAACACAATTGCCGATAATATATTGACCCCATAATCACAAGATTCAAGAATCCCACCCGAATTGTTTGAATGCCACAAGAAATAATTCTTGATAAATCCGTAAAATTAATTTAATGAAGAATAAGGAATTGAAAGAAAATTTGCTCATAAATATTCTTTCAAATTGATATATGAGTGAAAAGTTTTTTTACAATGAAATATTGAGTTCTGTTTACAAGAGACTCAAAAAACCCTAGTTGACACAAAATAGAATCATGATACTTGTGAATTTGAAAAAATTTGCATCTCGAAATGTACTATGCGGTTGCATAGGTCATTTATGAAATCTAAGCTTCACCTCTGCCTGGTTGAATGTGGCTGCATAGTCATTCAGATTAGTCCCTCTATCCGTTGCTTGAATTAATTTGAACCAAATTGTTTCCACTCCAAACCTTAACATGAAACTTGCTTCTTTGCTTGCTATGATTGATATTTCGTTCGCTGTGGCTTGAGCAAGTAGTCTCATCACTTCTTTAACCATTTTCGCTTGCAATCTAGTCATCAGCCCTTCTTCAACGACAAAGGATGCTTGCCTGGACTTGCCTTCGTGTCATGGATTGCATCATTCCCTCACTCTTTGAAAGGATTTGATATCGAATTTGTACGTACATCAAAGAGAGAAAGATCAGAAACACTAAGGGTGTGCTTCATACATCCAAAATTTCCATGGAAAATGGAAAACCAATTCTAATTCCATGTTTTTGTTTGTTTGATGGCTCTATTTTTCCATGGAATTCATTTTCTAGCTTTTCATGTCACCTA
>NW_019239539.1:0-1830 GCF_002742605.1 Olea europaea var. sylvestris
AAGCTTACACGAAAAGGAGAGTGAGTTGGAGAGGGCTTTAGTGAGAACTAACAATTCCCTCTCTTGTTTGGCTATTTCTATCTTATATGATTTTGAAGACTTGATACATGAGAACAAGCCTATTGAGATACCATACAATTTGGGTATTGAGCATCAACTTGTGGATGAAGCTAACCAATCCTATCCTTGTTTGTTTATCTCAGTATTACCAGAGGTAAACTTTGTGATCCCTAAGGAGACAAAAGAGTTTCAAAGGCAATGAAAAAAATTTAGATGCAGGGGGTTAAATGACAAAGATGATATGAGGGGCAACATAAATTCATGTGCAGTGTCATTGCTACGAGTACCTAGGTAAATAGGACAAAGAGGATACATGATGACTTACCAAAGGAGATTGTTCTTGAAGCATCTTGAAATTGCAAAAAGAAGGCGTCGAGATGTGTACTATTTGATCCATGCGATGGTGACTCCATTCACATACGATAAAGGAGGACACGAACTGAAAAGAAGTCCAAACTACACCTTAGAGAAGATGGACCATTCCATGTTCTTGCCATAATTGGTAGCAAGGGCTATAACTTGGGTCAGGATTTGAGATCGAATCCTTTTGAATAGAGATGTCATGATGTGATCTGTTCACGAAATAATTCTTTCGATCTAAAACTATCGCAAGTGTAAGGTTCCTAACAAGTAATAAAGTGAATTTTTAATAGTCCAAATATCGTCCCTCAGAGATTGAGTAGTTCAATTCTATATAATCTAGCCTTAACCGAATCTAATTGAGTGAAAATATGGTCCAAATGCAAAAAGCCCTAATTTCAATTAAAAATCCTAATTTCTATTGAAAACCCTAATTTCTCAATTAGAAACCCTAATTTCAAAATTTCCCTAATTAAATGACTCAAACACTCAAGTAAATGAAATTATGCAAATTCAAAAGCTAATTTATGGAAATTAATCAAACTAAAGTCACTAGGATCACGAATCCCCAATTGAAGTTATAAAAACCCTAATTTCTTAAAATTAATGATTCAATAAAAATTTGCCAATTCAATGTTCCTAATTCTATCCAATATACTCTCTCGATATATATTGGACATATTCTTGCACACCACCAGCCTATATCTCTATGGATGATGCAAACATACAAGAATGTATGTAGTTTTGTGAACAATTTAAGAATTGAATAAAGCATAGGGGTATTTCTCTATCCCCTATCGGACCCTATGTTAATTTACACCTTATCGAACCTATTCCACTTCTCTCGAATGTAAGAAATAAGTCATCAACACTCACAAAATCATTGGCCACTAATTGCGGAAGAAAATTAATGCATGTAAATCAATCAAATTATCCAAACGAGTCTTTATATTAAATTCATAAAATATAGAATTAAAATAACAAACAACATTGAAAACCTAGCCTAGAAGATTCATAATTATAGAAAAAAATGAAATTAATAAATAGAAAGAATAACACCCGTATGAAAGTTCTTGAAATCTGAAATTTTGAATAAAACCTTGAAAACCCATTTGAATCCTTGTGAAATCGACTTCAAGTTCGTGTTCCTTGTCTCCAAAAGTTGTATTCTTCTTCTCCCTAGATGTTCTGCCCTATTTCTGATGAACTTTGGCTTTTATATCATGTCCTCACGAAGCCCCGAAAGAGTTTCAATTAAGAACGGAAGTTCAGATTTTTTTTTCGATCTTAAAGCCATGCGGCCGCATGGTGTTAAACCATGCGACCACATGGTTCGATTTTTCAACTCAATTAAAACCCTGCTAGACCATGTGCGGCTGCATGGTATAGTTACATGCGGCCGCAAGGTTG
>NW_019239540.1:0-1830 GCF_002742605.1 Olea europaea var. sylvestris
TGGGCTTTGTTCTTTACTCAACTTAAAATGACATGCAAAGGGTAATAGTGATGGAAAAAAAAACCCCGCCTAGCTCGACGGGGCCCGACCTGGAACAGGTTGGTGCCCCGTGAAGGAAAAAATAAAAAAAAAAGTATTAAAAATAATTTTATTTCTAGACAATTTACTCACTAAAAACTCATTTTGAATTTGTATTTTATTCTCTAATAATAACGTAACTCGAAACTTTGAAAATGTAAAAAAAAATCAAAAAATTAAACAGGGTAACAAACGAGGCAAAAAGTTGCCCCGTCCCCGCCTCGCCCCATCTAAGGTGAGGCGAGCGCGGGTTGCATCCCTAAGGGGTAATGTTACAAGCTTAAAATCATGCACAGCAAACTTAGACATGACCTTTTTCACATAATCAGTTAATGACAAAATAAGTAACTGCTGTGACCTATTCCTTTTAATATCCATTCCCAAAATTCTTATAGCATGCCCTAGGTCCTTCATTTCAAACTCATCACTTAGCACTTTCCTAATATCATTCATATCACTTATTTTTTAACCAATTAACAACATATCATCCACATACAAAAGTACAATAACACGGTTGCTGTTATTCCTTTTAAAATACAAGCAATGATCAAATGAACATCTCACATATCCAACTGAAGATACAAAGTTATGAGAACGTTTGTACCATTGCCTAGGAAATTGTTTCAGGCCATATAGTGATCTTTTTAAAATGCATACATGATCAAATTTCTTATTATCAAAGAAACCTTGTGGCTGTTTCATATATATGGTTTCATCAAAGCCACCATGCAAAAAAAGCGATTTTAATAGTCATTTGCTCTAATTCAAGATCATATTGTGCAACCAATACAAGTGTAACTCTTATTGTAGTATACTTTACGACTAGAGAGAACATTTCATTGTAATCTATACCAAGTTTTTAGGTAAATCCCTTAGCCAATAATATGGCTTTGAATCTAAGGGGTTGCTTAGGGGAATTTCCTTCCTTATTACTATAAACCCACTTATAGTCAACTAGAAACTTATTTTCAAGTTTAGGCACTAAGCTCCATGTGTTATTTTTTACTAAAGATCTCATTTCATCTTCTATAGCAAGCTGCCACTCCTTAGAAAATTTGCAACTAACAGCCTCCTCATAGGATTTTGGCTCCGTAAAGACCAAATCCTGATATGATAAGACAACAAGAGACATATAATCTTGCATTCTAACAGACTCTCTTTATTTCCCTTCTAGCCCTATCTCTAGCTTACCGATAATCACTCAAAGGGTTTACAAATTCACTAGTAGATCTTGAACACTATTTTCACATGATTCTTCAAAAGTTTCATTTTCACCTCGATTTTCAATAATAGTGTCAAGTGAGGGTTCAAGCTCTACCCGCAGCCTAGTTCTCTCTTCTTCTTAACCCTCAAGCACATCATAGAGGTCCTTTTATTTAAACAAGGCATCTCAGATTCATTGAAGGTAACATTCCTACTGGTTATCATCTTAAAATCCCCAATTTCTCACCCAAAGCCTATACACATTCACCCCTTCTGGATATCTCATGAAAACACATTTCTGGTATCTTGGCTCAAGTTGTCCCATACTTTGGTGTGATTAAGATGCACAACCAAAGTTTCTTAAGTATATATAATCAAGCGACCTGCGTGTCCACTCTTCTTTAGGTGTTCTACCATCTAATGAACTAGTTGGGGTCTTATTTATAATATAAATAGCTGATATAATAGCTTCCTCCCATAACACTTTAGAGATACCTAAACCGATAATACATCTAACTTTATCTAATATTGTCATGTTCACTCTCTCAA
>NW_019239541.1:0-1830 GCF_002742605.1 Olea europaea var. sylvestris
ACAAGGTGCCGATTAAAATATAGGTATTGGGTCTTTATCACTTTCCCAAACCTCAGAACTTTTCATGTAAAGATGTATGACTTTTTATCAAGCTAGCTATGGCTAAAGTGTATAGGAAAATGCTTCTCCAACGGGGGTCTGACCGGCCCTGACGGAACCTCCCCAAAAGGGATGGGTCCCCCCCTCACCAATAGTGGGGGTTCTGTCAAGGGGTCAGTCAAACCCTTTGTTGGTGAAGTATGGTCCAAGATGTCCAAGTATATATTTGCCCCCTAAGCAGGGTAAAAACTTCACGTCACTGACGTGGCAAGAAAATCATCGTTTTGACACTTCACAACTCTTAAATAAAGTAATGTCGATATTTTGACTAAACGAAATTAAAAGAAACGGACATTCAGGTAAACAATTGAAGAGCAAATACAACATTTTTGTTTTTTTAAGTCGTAGCAGTTTTATTAATAGAAAAAGTAAATAAAGCACAACTTTAGAGGGAAGCCTGCCCTCCAAAACGAAAAGCTTACAAAGAATGATACAATCAAGAACTAAATTTTGTGTTTGAGCCATGCTTCGTGTCATGATGTACCTAATTAGATACCTGGAAGGTTTGTAATTGTTACATGAACGAGTCTATGTTGATCCTAGTGTCTAATCATATTCTAGAGCTGGATAGTCCACGATCATCTATTTCCCCATGGATATATCCAAAAGCATCTTTTGTTAGGAAAAATGAGTGATTTGTATGTAGATTGGTTAAATTAACATAATAAAATAACAAATACAGTTTAACAGTTGTATGACATAAAATAGAGAAGAGATTTAGCAAGCAAACTTTAGGGAATCACATCAAGAACGATGTCCTAAAGTCGTGTTGCCTCCCTTTTCCTTCTGGTACTTTTAACTCTACATAGCTCCAAAATAAAACGCATGTGACTTACAGTCGATTCTCTTCTATAGGCACAACATAGGGAGATAAGTGATTGAACATTTATCGAGTTGCCAAAACTATATAAAATAATATAGAAGTGTAGAGAGTATTCTATCAAATTATATTTCTCATGTTATGTTTAACCCCATAAAAATCACTCTCTTTTATAAGAAGAAATTCAACCCCTACATTCATGAAAATAATTCATATTTAAATATAAGTTACGTTCTAAATAATGAGATTTAACTTCATATTAAAAGTTAATATTCAAAATCAATACTAAAAATTAATATTTGTTGTGGAAGTTTAAGGGCTTGTTTAGTAATGATTATGAAATTTGATTTTTAAAACGTTAGAGAGAAAAGTGGATCCCACTTATAAGTGAAGAAGTTAAAAATGATGGTTGAAATAATGAAATAACAGATAAAAAATTAATGTTTTTAGGTGGAAAATTGCTGCCAAATAGGAGCTAAATATTTTTTAAAATGTAACAACATTTTTAATGTAATCATGTTTCAGATTGAAATGCATTGCCTGTATCTCGAAACCTTAACTTGTAATTGATGGTGGCAGAGCCTTGGTGCTCATTCTATTAGAAGGAGGAGTTACCTGTACAGTCGATGTCAGTTTCAATTATGCTCATAATTTGATCGTTCCCTTGGTTGGATCCATTCTTTAAATGTTGTATACGGTATACATATAAAGGAGTATATTTTTCAATCTTGCTATGCTACAAGGGACCTGACAGACCCCTCACAATTAGAGGTAGGAATTTTTTTAGCCTTTTTTTATTCACATGGGTCCAACTTTCACATGAATAATTGTCAACAAGGGTGACATTTTCTTTATGAAGAGGAAGCTTATATATATATATATATATATATATATATATATATATATATATA
>NW_019239542.1:0-1830 GCF_002742605.1 Olea europaea var. sylvestris
ACAAAGAGTCCAACTCTTGCCTCGGCTTTGTCACCATCATTATACTTATTTCGACGTCACTATTCACAAAATTCTTCCAACAACTTGTACAATAGGTCGAGGACCAATAGTGCAATTATCCCATTGATACAGTGGGTTATATCATACTTCATTGCTTATATCATCCACCCCGTGCCATCGAATGTCATGGATGATTCTGAGTTTAGTTTGTGGACTGTAGGACCTAGATGGAAGGGCCAACCTAATGAGTGCCCATAAATAAGTAATTTTTCATAATTAACTTGTCCATATGATTAGTAATTACATTCTTCGTTTTGTAAGTTTTTTATATCCTAATTTTGCTGGATTCTTGTTTTTTTTTTCTTTGATGGAATCTTCTTTTACCTTTGCGAGGCTGTGGATGATTGACATTCGGCAGTTTTAAGGATTTAAAATCAATCAAATTTTGATGGCCCCATCAGTGTTGATTTTCTTGATTGAAAGTTAAATCTTGTATAATCAAGATTAATATGAAAGGGAAATGATGGTTGAACAGGATTAAAAAACAATGAAAGTGTGGATAGGTTGAGTTGGCAGCACTTGGTTGGGTGTTTTTTTTTTAAATTTTTTAAACTGTCCATCATATTTCGACACTTGTCCTCGTTTTCAACCCTGTTTTTTACCCTATTTTTATAGCATTTCTCAATTTGAAATTCACTTATCCATTTCAATTTCATAGGATCCACTCATTTTAGATAATGATATTAGAATAGGGGTTATCAATTGATTTAACACAATCACCATAATCAATAAGAGATAAGCATGTATCTCAAATTTTCTTATAGTCCAATAAGAGTGGACGTATGTGCTTGAATCCTGATATAAGTTCATAGTTTGAATAAAAACACTAGCATAGTTATAGTTTCCTACTATGGCTTGCGATTTGGCAGCCACACTTGGTTTAGTACTTCAAGAAGTAAAAAATAAAAGCTCGACATGATTGTGTTTGGAAGGGGAATTCACAGTACCCAATAGTTATTTTCCTCATTTTTTATATAATCCCAGTGAGCTAAGTTCGTGAGAAGTCACGACTAGCATGACTCTTCTCTCTAGTTGAGTCAATCCACAACCCAACTCGACCTAATTAATTTTGGAACCAGGCCAAGCCATCGGAAGAAAAAAGGACCTTTCGAACAAAATCAACACAAAGATATCTTCTTTTGGGACCAAGCATGGGTAGCTTTGTCTACTTTCACAAAGCAAGTTGTAGCCCTACTAACGTTGAGCCCATTAATGGGTACGTAGCCTAAAATTTGGTACAATTCAACAATGAACGTCTAAATAGAAGTCCACTGTGAGGAATATACATATAGCCTGGTTTGATGAGGATCAAAATAAGATTTTTAATAGATTTTTATAAAAATTGTGAGTTTCATAAGTGGTTAAAATTAGTTGTTAACTTTGACTTAAATTAAAATCTAAATTTTTATTTTTACCAAATACAGACATAATAAGAAGAGACGACAAGTGTAAGACAAATCACAATGACTTTGTAAATGTGAGGTGTGGATGAGATGAAAACCTAGGAAGATGCTCATCTGCAATCACAATCTTTCTAAAGACATGTTGGTTGTGGGCCTGTACAGGCCACACAGACTTTGTAAATGTGAGGTGTGGATGAGATGAAAACCTCGAAAGATGCTGATCTGCAGTCACAATCTTTCTAAAGACATGCCCCCGAGGCATAGTCTAGTAGTACAAAGAATAGGAGTGAGGTTATCTCAAGTTTTGCTGGCAGTCGCAGTGTGAGGGTTCGATTCCTGAGACATGAAATTGAACTCATTGTAGGCG
>NW_019239543.1:0-1830 GCF_002742605.1 Olea europaea var. sylvestris
AACAAGGTCCTGTGTAGGGTCGTCGTTCAGTCATAGTATTGGTGAACAAAATGGCGACAAAGAATGAGATCGAAAAGTTTAATAGGAACAATTTCTTATTGTTGAAAATGAGAATAAAAGCAGTTTTGCGAACAGATAACTTCTTGGCGGCAATTGTATAGAGGCCCACGGAGATCATTGACGATGCTAAGTGGAACGAAATGGATAGCAACGCAGTTGCTAATCTGCACCTTGCACTAGTCAATGGAGTATTTTCAATTGTGGCGAAGAAAAAGATAGCCAAAGAGATATAGGATAGGCTGACAAAGCTGTACGAGATCAAATCATTACACAACAAAATCTTCTTCAAGAGAAAGCTTTACACCTTTCGGATGATGGAGTCAATTACGGTGACCGACTACATCAACACCCTCAACACTATTGTCACAGCTCACATCAATAGAGCATAATATAGAGGCGGGTGAACGTGCTGAAATCTTACTTCAAAGTCTATTAAATTCTTATGATCAACTCATCATCAACATGACCAACAATCTTGAAACTCTTGTTTTCGATGACGTTGCAGCTACTGTTCTCGAAGAAGAAAGTCGGCACAAGAACAAGGAGGATAGATCGACAAGTATGCATCAAGCGGAAGCTTTGACGATGATGAGAGGGAGATCAATGGAACGTGGCTCTAGTGGGAGTCATAATCAGAGTAGATTGAAATCCAAGAGTAAGAAGAATGCTTAATGTCATTACCGTCACAAGAAGAATGAAGAAGCTAAAGGAAAAACTCTTGAGACGTTAAAAGCTCAGGGTTGTGTAGCAAGCATATCAGTTGATGGTGAAATTTTATACAGTGAGGCAACAACAGTTGTTGAAGTTTGAAAGAAATTTTCTGATGTCTGGTTTATGGATTCAGGAGCTACATGGTACATGACACCGTGGAGGGAATGGTTCCATCAGTATGAACCTATCTTAGGAGGATCTGTGTTCATGGAAAATGATCATGCCTTGGAGATCACTCGTATTGGTACCATCAAATTGAAAATGTATGATGGTACAATTCGATATAGCATGTAAAAAGCTTGACAAAAAATTTGTTGTCTTTAGGACAATTAGATAGCATTGGCTGTATGACCCATGTACAAGATGGGGTTATGAAAATAATCAAAAGCTCGCTTGTGGTAATGAAAGTGGAAAAGATGGCTGCAAATTTGTACATGCTTAAAGGAGAGACACTACAAAAAGGAGAAGCATCTGTCGCATCGACAGGTCTAGCAGAAGAATTAATGATGATGTGGCGTCGCAAGCTTGGCCACATGTCAAAACGTGGTTTGAAAATTCTCTGAGAACAAAAGCTTCTAGGGCTCCAAAAGGTTTCATTGCCCTTTTTTGAGCACTGTGTTACTAGTAAGCAGCATAGAATGAAGTTCAACAGTTCCATTGCTAGAAGTAAAGCTATTTTGGAGCTGGTCCATTATGATATTTGGCTAGTATCAGTTATATCCCTAGGAGGTGCAACATACTTTGTATCTTTTATTGATGATTACTCTAGGAGATGTTGGGTTTATCCAATCAAGAGGAAGGCAGACGTGTTTGCAGTCTTTAAAATATTCAAAGCATGTGTGGAGCTTGAATCTAAAAAGAAGATCAAGTGTCTGAGGACTAACAACGGAGAAGAATATACTGGTGATGAATTTGATAGCTTTTGTCAACAGTAAAGCATCAAGAGGCAGTTCACAACGGCATACACTCAACAACAAAAATGGAGTGGCAGAATAGATGAACAGAACATTGTTAGAAAGAACAAAGGCAATGTTGAGAACTGCAGAACTAGCCAAGTCA
>NW_019239544.1:0-1830 GCF_002742605.1 Olea europaea var. sylvestris
CCAATGTTTTGTTCTATAACAAAACATCCACGTGTTTATTTAAGTGTCACCACATTTTAGTTTGTGAGATCAGCTACTTATTTCATAAGAAAGAAATGTCACACGTGATGGTCTATTCGTAATAACGATATCCGTATCTCGTTATTACTTACGACCACGGACGATTTAAGATTCAATCAGATGTAATTTGTATCTCACACTCACAACTCCTTGTGATTAACAAATTACGAAAATTTGAATTTACGGACTCTATTATTTATTTAATTGTCTATTAAATTGCATTAATTATATATCAAAAGTATATATGTTTAAAGTTAATTGGACTTAGGGCATAATACTTACAAAAAGATCGTGAGTAAAATAATGGGCAAAACTGTTAGCAACAATACAACAAATTTAAGAGTACAAAGCAATTGAAAACAACTCATTGAAAGATTCGTATAGATAAATTTGCTTTAGATATAAAATGAAAGGTTTTTGTCATGTACATGTTGTACGATAAAGCATTTTGTGAATCTTTACTAAAAGTCAATCAATAGAAAAGAAAAATGTGAAAACAATTTCACATTTTTTGTTGATTTTGATGCTCAGTTGATGTGATTCACGTTGATGTCTTTAATTTTTTTGCTAATCCATATAGAATATTAATAAATTAATTCAGGGCAGTGTGCTGAAAAAATATAGTTTGTTTTAGAAGTTTAGTTCCAATAGGTTTTTATTTTCCGTTAACATTTTCGAGACTTTAATTTGCATTGTTAAACTAGCTTTGTGTTTAACTATTCTTGCTTTAAAATCAACTTTTAAAATATCTCCTGATCATGTTTACAGAGAGTCAGGATGCATTACTTGTTTACAAAAACTATATTTGTTAACTCAAAGCTCAACGAGTAAACGATTCAAAAAATGTAATATTTAAAATATTTACATTATAATAAAGTAATAATGCGAAAATGTTTCAAATGATCATTTAAGTACTACGCGCCTTACTATATTAGAGGTAAAAAATATTAATAAGATCAGTATAATCTAGTTATTTAATAAATTTCCAATCATCCAATATTTCATTTGATATAATTGATTGGAGATAATTTTAATCAACTTCAACACAGAAAAAGTTCTTTTACTGTGTGCAACCATTCCCGACATGTTTAGCAAAATTTTGTAAGCAATATAAATGTTTTGAAAACAACCATCTTTTTTCTTCAAATAATATATATAGCACATCAAATGCCTTTTATTTATTTATTTTATTTTGTCTTGATAAATAACACCTTAGGATTGTCAACTCCGGAGATAAATCATAGTTCCCCATGCACACAAAAATGAAAACGATACAAACGGTTTTCTTATATTTTGCAACTATATTGTCATGAAGCGCATAGAGTATTTTTTGGAATTAAATATTGGAGATAGAAAAGTTCATTTTATATGTTGGATATAAATTTTTAAAAGGTATTAAAGATTAAGGATTAACTATGCAAAATTCAAAAAAATTACGGACCTTTTTGATGCAGGTATTAATAATAATTTTTTAAAATCAAAATGTGATACTTTTAAGATGCAAAACTTTAAAATATCCACATATAGTGTGTGTTTGAGTTACATTATTTTAAAATAATGTATTTTGAAATAATAGATTGATGGAAAATGTGTTGTTAAAAAATAGAAAAAAAAAGTTTTGAATTTGTACGTAATGATAAGTGTGATTTTGCACACTTATTTAGGTCACAAACATGACTTCATTATAAATAAAATGATTGAATTGTGACTTAATTTCATTATATTTGTGAATTGTAGGTAACACCGATGGACATGGTGAAATACACGAGA
>NW_019239545.1:0-24604 GCF_002742605.1 Olea europaea var. sylvestris
GAGGCATAATGGAAAGACGAAAAGATAATAGCAAACTGAGACGGAATTGACTTCACCTTCGGAGGTAATTTTTGTATAGCTCTCACCAAGGTTGTGATGCGATATTGAACACTGAAATCAGTATCATGAAATATATTATTTATCAATCAATATAATATTTTCGTATATTTCACAACATTAGGGGGTACTTTTAAGATTAACCAAGTCAAATAACCACTTTGCCACATTGACCAATTTATTTTTCACATTCACTACAATGGCCCTTGGAATATAAATAACAATTTTGCCCTTTTTATGTTTTGTATTTACAAAAATATATGGTTGTTAAAAAGACAATGGTACCCCTTGGTAAATAACAAATAAATTACAAACACTCCAACGTAAATTTCAAAACCAAATCAGTTTCCTTATCAATTTTTGCAGCACACAGATAAAAAGAAAATTCAATTTTCATTTGCTTCAACATTGGGATCTCACAAAATTATCAAAAGTTTAACAAGAAAATATTATTCACAACCAGCACTCGAAATTGGTAAGTATATTTTACGTATTTTTAATTTTATTATAGCTAAATCAGTATATTGTTTGAATCTCTAAATCTTATTTCAACATAGACAGATAAATTTTTACACTCTTAAATAAATCTATAATTTTTTTAGCAAAAAAGATGAAAAAATTCATCTGAAAAATCAAAAAACAAAATCGACGCCGGCTATTTTCAATTTTTACTTCTTTTTTCCATGTATTAACAATTTTTTTAATAAATCGTCGTTTCCTAATGCAGATATGGCATCGGCTGCAGTTTCAATTTGTTTCTTTGGTGAATTTGAAATGAAGAAAAATGATCGATGGGCGTGGAAATGGACGAGTGAAAGATGCAGTTCTACTGCAGCCGATCACTCTCAATTCAACATGGAATTGGGATTTCTATTCGGCAAGAAAATTTCACCTGTAGCGGTTACTTTTGAAGCTGAAATGCAAATTTTAATTGAATTAAACTAGAAACGTTCGATTCCTATTTGTGTAACTTTAGTGAAGAAGAACTTCCCCGAAGGTGAACATGAAGATTTCGATGGAGGGGGATCGTAATGTGAATGATTTTTGGGATACAATGGAGATAGCTAATGAGGACAATGTGGTTATTCCCAATACAGTTGTTCCTGATATAGTGAATGACCTCACTATTACAAACAGAATTCTCTTGACAGTTGAAGACAACGAGAATGAAAATACATTCACAAATGAGGATTTGAATGCTCTATCCCTCTGGAGACGTGAGTCGAGTGAGAGGTCACAGATTGGACCGAGTACATGGTCCACTAATTGTTCGTGGTTAGTTCCCAATGACGAAAATTTATATGTCGAACAATTGTTCGAAACAAAGAAAGATTTACAGAAAGTTGTGCACCGGATTGCTTTGAGACACAACTTCGAGTTTAAAGTTGAGAAATCGAACAAGTCGACGTACACAATTGTCTGCATTGACGAAAGTTATCACTGGCATTTGCAAGCAAGGAAGATGGACACAAACGAGTTCTTTGTAATTCGTAAGTATGGACGGAAACATACTTGCAAAGTGGGTATTCGTCGAAATGATCACAGGCAAGCCCTAGCATGGTTCATTGGTCAAGAAATAATGTACAAGTTTCAGGTCCCACGAACGATCGACAGACCTTCGGATATCATTAATGATGTCCGTCGAGAGTATGGGGTAGTCATGAGCTATAAGAAGGCTTGGAAGGCCAAAAAATGCGCATTGGAGAACTTAATGGGTTCGACCGAGGAGAGTTATGCTAAATTGGCCAGATATTTTATTGTTCAGTTGATATTTTAATATTTATTTTAATTGTTAATTATATATTTCAATTTCTTTTTTTATTTAATATTTGATTACTTATTCTGATTATTGTTTATTTATATTTGTCAGGTATTGCTATAACATAGGAAAAATTAATACTGGGTCGACTTTTTTTTATTGAGAAGAACGACGAGAATCGTTTCAAGTATTTCTTCATGGCCCTTGGACAATGCCTTCAAGGATTTCGAAACGTGATGCGACCTCTAATTCTAGTCGACGATACAACTCTTAAGGCTAGATATGAGGGCAAGTTGATTATTGCAACATGTCAATGTGCCAACATCCAAATTTACCATCTTGCATTGGACATAGTCGATGGAGAGAATGACCAAGCGATGCATTGGTTCTTCATGAAATTGAAGGAAGTAATTAGGAACATCGAGAACCTTACATTCGTAACCGACCGAGGGTAGTCAATAATAAATGGTATCGCTAAAGTCTTCCCCAAGGCACATCATGGTTATTGTATGTACCATATACAAGAAAACCTAAAGACCAGATAATGCGGTAAGGACATCGTTGCGTTGTTCAGAAGAGCTGCAGAGGCTTAGTGTTTTGAAGAGTTTGAGAAGTTCATGGTCGAAATAGACAATAAATCACATGCTGCATGGGAGTATCTAACAGGCATGAGGATTGAACATTGGGCAAGATCAAATTTTTCAGGACGTCGATACAATATGATGACGTCAAACAATGCGGAGTCGCTCAATACCTTATTCAAGAAGGATCGAAAGTTACCAATTCTCACAATGATTGAGAACATTCGTGACAAGCTTCAACAGTGGTTTAATGATCGGCGTGAGGAATCACAAAGTTGCACAAGTGTACTCACCCCGGCTCATGAAGATAAACTCTTCAAAACTCTAGATGTGGTGAGAAAGGTATGCATAGAACCACTAGATCAGTTTCGCTTCTCCGTAAGATGTGTACGTAATTTCAAATACATTGTAGACTTGAATGGTAGCACGTGCACGTGTAGGAAATTTCAGTTTGAGTGCTTTCCATGTGCACATACAGAAGCAGTAACTATGCATAGAGGAATCTCACCACACACCTTGTATAGTGTTTATTATACGATTGATTATTGGAGAGCATCGTATGCCAAAACAATATTCACTGTACCAAACGAAGCTGAGTGGGAAGTTCTCGACTACATTCTGTCACTGAATAATTTTTTGCCACAAAAGTCGGACCACGTACCCCTCGACGTAGACGTAGGTCTAGAATACCGTCTATTGGAGAATTTCTCCGACCTCGTAAGTGCAGTAGGTAAGGCACGACCGAGCATACACGATAATTTTGTACAAGTTAGATTTCGCTGCATAACGATGCAACAATTGTGTAATACAATTTATTTAAGGAATATTTATTTTTAGTTGGCTATGAATAATACTTGTGTAATTAATATTCACCATGTATAAATAATATTCATATATTATTAATATCGTAGATGAAGCATTTAAATACAGAAAATAATATACAATCATTCATAGTGTTTACAAAGATTTCGTAATTAAAAAAAATCAAATATTTACAGTATTTACGGATCACAACTAAAGTCGTACAAATCGCACGCTAACTTATTTCTCTAAATTTGCATCCAGGATTGGTTGATTCCATCAACTTTATGTCATATACTCAAAAACTCAATATACTTTATTGCAAAAATTCCGCAATCACCTCTGCAATTGAACAATAATGAGTTAGATCTTTACTGTACAGATAAAAATTAAGTATTAAATTTTAAAAAATGTAGAACCACTTACGATATTGTCTGCCTCGTCGTGGTTGTGTCCCGCACGATGGCTAATCTGTCGTTCATAGTCAAGCCTGTACGTCTAGCATCATAGGGACTAAAATAGCGGTGGACTCCAGATTTTGCTCAAGCTGACCCTATGTCAGACATAAATGATCAAGGTCGTATATATATACAGTAGACTTAGCAAACACAATCTCCAAAGCTATGCAGTGCCAATTCAAGATCACTGGTATGTATATATGCGTACAACCCTCCCATAGCTTCCCCCTGACACGTGGCCACATCCCTATGGTCCACTCGAGCATATAGTCGAGCACCACGTACTCCGTACCTGCACTTTGCAACGACTGATACTCAATGTCAATGCTTCGACTGAACCCCAAATTCAGTAGGACTCGGCCAGGACTATCAAATGACCTCAGATATCTTTAAACTCGATCACGCAACAAGTCCCTGACTAGGTCGATGTGCTGTATTAAGAAATACTAATACAAAAAAGAGTTATTTCATTACATAAACAAAAAATTATATACACATAAAAAATAAGAATATGACTACTTCACTTACATCGTCGGCAAGCCAAGCTCCTGGAATGATGATGTTGTGGAATCACTTATAAGCATCGGAGATGGTCGTTTAATTGATCGTGCGGCTGGTCCTAACAAAAGAAACATAAAAATGTTAAACAAGCCTATACGAGTAACGCATCGTACTTTACTAATATCATGAATACTTACCCAGGCAAAATTCTTCTCCACTCCGTCTGGAACACTTTCTATTTGGCATGGTCCACCTCCAGAAATAGGTTGGGAAACATCCCATCGACGAACCTCCTCCTCTTCGTCTCGACCGTGAAGGGAGAAATGACGTACTGTGATAGCAATCTTGGCCTCTTGCCGATCACCTACTCCATCATAGCAATAGCACGCTTCTTACCATCGGGGATCATCACCTCCGTTAGCTCCTCCTCCCCAATCGGCTCTCCTATTCCCATCGAGCTCACCGCCTTCATCACCGTCTCTTCCTCCCTGACCGGCTCTCTAGTCCCCATCGAGCTCACCGCCTCCGTCACCCTCTCCTTCTCCCCGGCTGGCTCTCCTACTCCCATCAAGCCCACCACCTTCGTCACCCTCTCTTCTCCCACTCTCTCCTCCACCCCCACCTGTCCCATCTCCATTGGGGCCACCCAATCTCGCTCCACCGATAATAGAAATGATTCTAATGCATCATCTGTCCAAAACTGTGGGTAACCCCCTCTCCGCCGTCCTCTTTGTCACCCTCTCTGTCAGTCCATCACCTACCTGCAATATCACCTCGGAGTGTTGCGACCTCATCCTAGAGGGGGGATACGACATGGCCACGTAGCATTGTAACATTGTAGGATAAGTCGTCGACCCTTCCTCATCAATTGTCGCTCCACATCGACTATGAATCGAGTTAGGCAGGCATACAGATCATTGATCCCATGACCCTGACTGTGTGCAGGAGATCCACCGGGGATGGGCCTCGGCGGAGGAGGAGGTGATGCCCTCGACGGAGGTGATCGTCGATCAACTAGACCGTGCTTCTACACAAATAACATTACAAATTATTAACTTAATTAATAATTGCTAACTCATAAAAACGTTAATCAATAAATTATATAAAATTCATGCACCTCCCGCACCAGCTCTCGACCTTCGTCCTCCATCGATGGCGTCAACTCAGTTATGACCTGAACCTGACATTATGTTTTCAACTCAGTTAATGATTGCGTAATGAGATTTTAAACTAGCCCACAATATAAACTACAAAGTACATAATACTCACATGAAGGTCATCAAGAAGAGTCGATAACTGTTTCGCAGATGGACACCTGTCCGCTCGAGATGCTCACCAGTGATGCATTCGAAGGCATCGTGTCTCCAGTCGCTTCGCAAAGCGAGCACCAAGGGCGAGGACAATCTCGTATACCAAAATCTGCAACACATACAATTATTATATATATATATTCAATAGTATAAATATTTTGCTACTGATTATGTAAAAACAGACCTACACCGCCAGGGGCAATCCATAGGCACTGTACTTGCACATAGGCCCCTTGGGCTTTGAGTGCGATTTGATGAAGAGGTGTACGGTGTTCTTGAAACATCTCCGACCCCACGGATAGTTATTGAAGCAATCGATGTCGTCGACGATCTCCAGATAGAAAAGGTCGATCGCAGTTTTCTTGTGGTGACATTGCATTACGCTCTCAAGGATGTGTACTAAACCTAGCTTTAGTCTATCTAACATCTGGTGTCACCCCTTCATCACTTCCATCAGCTGATGTACAAGTATTGCCCACTGTCCATGGAAGTAAGTGTCATATAGCCTGTTGCCTCTCTAAGTACTGTCACGAGCTATCTCATTACCTGTAATATTCAGTCCATTGATCAGGGCAAACTCAAAATAGAGAAACTGGCGATCTTGCTCCCAAGGTCGAAGTGGAGGGCATCACCGTTAACTGGACTCAACAATCGACATAGTAGTGCATCGATAATCTGTTCCGAGTACTGTACCTCCCTCAACTGATATAGGGGCCAGAGGAAAGATTGGCGTAAGATATCAGCGTGCTGATCATCCAGCAGCTCTAGTACTGTAGTAAAACTGTTGAAGCTACTGTTCTATGTAGCTTTGCCCAGCATCTGCCTCAACTCTGCGTGTATATTAGAATTCTGTACAATGGAGAATGAAATAAAATATAGTATCGAAACATTAATCGAACCAAAATGCTAACATGTAGATTCATCTAATTAACATGTAGATTATATATATATATATATATATATTGTTTTTGCTAATTTGGTTAAAAGGAATATTTAATTTTGATAAATACCATTTAAAATTACATATAAACTTTACAGAATGAAATTATAAATATTAGATAAAGAATATATAAATATTATTCTATTAAAATTGAAAAAAATGAAGATTTATTTAATTTTGGTAATTTAATAAAACAAATATTTAACTTCGGTAAAAAAATTAAAGGGAAAAAATTATTTTGCTAATTTGGTTAAAAAGAACATTTAATTTTGGTAATTATCAATTTAAAATTCTTAATTAGATTATATTTATAAAAATCTAAAGAAAATGAAATTATAAAAATTAGATAAAGAATATAAATATTATTCAATTAAGATTGCCAAAATTGAAGACTTCGTTAATTTTGGTAAAAAAATTAAAAGTAAAAAATTATTTTGCTACTTTGGTTAAAAGGAACATTTAATTTTGGTAATTATCAATTTCAAATTCTTAATTAGATTATATATAAAAAAAATTAAAGAAAATGAAATTATAATAATTATATAAAGAATATAAATATTATTCAATTAAATTTGTAAAAATTGAAGATTTCTTTAACTTCGGTTATTTAATAAAATGAATATTTAATTT
This sequence comes from Olea europaea var. sylvestris, assembly GCF_002742605.1. Classification (NCBI taxonomy): domain Eukaryota; kingdom Viridiplantae; phylum Streptophyta; class Magnoliopsida; order Lamiales; family Oleaceae; genus Olea; species Olea europaea. The sequence continues at coordinate 7,038 of NW_019239545.1, forward strand.
TGGTAAAAAAAAAAAAGAAAAGGAAAAAAATATTTTGCTAATTTGGTTAAAAAGAACATTTAATTTTGGTAATTATCAATTTTAAATTCTTATGGGTTTGTATATTAATATAAGAAAATTGAAAAAATTTAAATTATAAACAGCGTAAAAAAAATTTTAATTAAATAAATAACATAATTATTATTTAATCAAACTAAAATAAATTAATTATAAAGAAAATTAATTTTGTATATTTGGAAAATATATTTATACAAAAAAAAAATAGTTAACAGTCGGGTTAGACTGTTAACACTCGGGATTGTTAACAGTCTTCGTCTCCTCTTTTGGCCGGGAAACACCATTTCCGATGAGAAGAGGTCCACAAATTATACAAATTCACATTTACACTCAACCATGACCAACAGTCTATCTACTCAGGCATATTTTCATCTAATTAAACTGCATAAATGTAAAAAATAATTCAATTCAAAAAAAAAATAGTTAACAGTCGGGTTAGACTGTTAACACTCGGGATTGTTAACAGTCTTCGTCTCCTCTTTTGGCCGGGAAACACCATTTCCGATGAGAAGAGGTCCACAAATTATACAAATTCACATTTACACTCAACCATGACCAACAGTCTATCTACTCAGGCATATTTTCATCTAATTAAACTGCATAAATGTAAAAAATAATTCAATTCATCGCAAACATCGAAAAACTAGAAATTCCTCACAAAAACTAACCAAAATAGTGTCGATGGCGATGGTAGATAGGTGGTTTCTACTCGTCGACAGAATCACTATGGCGTCGGACTGTTTTTCTTGTACATGTGCCGTCAGTTTTTTGAGTCCGTCGGTTAGAGAGGATTCCAAAACTATCAACTTTTTGTGTGCAAAGTTTTGTTTTAACTTTTTTTTTTTTATTCATTTAATGTGTCAAATGCCAATATTCAAATATGCTACAGTCACTGAGCCATTTCTCGGTATTTCCTCCAACATTAGGAAGGGAAAAAAAGAAAAAGGAAAAAATAGGGGTGTAGAATTGTTCTAAAAGTTCATCCTCGATGACTAGGTTGTCTTTAAGGGGGAAGGAATGTTAAAGCCTATTTTACTGTATTTTTATGTTTTGCTTATTTTTTGAATTAGTCTAAGGTTGTCTTATGGGTTGTTATTAGTGATTTAATTTTAGCTATCTAGGATGTAGTGAGAGATACGGAGCTAACTAGTGTTTCTAATTTTAGAAGACATGGTTAATTTTTTATTTTTGTCTTTATATCATACACATTGAATGAATTAAGGATGGATGAATAATTTTACAAACATATTGTTTTTGTTGTGCAGTTTTTATGTTCCTTAAAATACCAATTATTGGGAGGTATATGTTTACTCGAATTAAACTACATTTCTTCTTTTACTTCTCGGTTTTTCCATTATGCACAATTCGTATTCGTAACCGTATGTTAGCAATTATAAATTGCTTACACACCATTAGGCGCAAGGAACATTATAGTAATGATTGTACTGGATAATAACTTTCAACTACATTTAAGTGGAACGAGATACCACATAAATAACAAATAGCGTTCCCAATACATTTGGCATTGACTAGATTAATACCTTTCATATACATACAAAACTTGCGCATTGCAAACAAGAGATTTAGCAACCTGTAAAGGTTAATGATTATGATAGACCCCTCATCATATGCGTGTATTCTAGAAGGTTGAGGGTTTGAAGAATAACTCACCTCACAGCTTTTAGTGATGGTGAGTGTGTCAATTTATATTGATATACAAGAAGCCTTACAAATCAATCTAGAGTAATTACATACAAATTACAATGGAAATAATGGAAAGAATATCACAGAATTAGGCTAGAATGATGGAGTCAATTCTATTACATATGTTATGCCTTAGATTGGGGCAAAGTATCCTCAACAGAGGGAGCAAGTGGGCGGGAACCAGTAACAGATTTGATTATATAAACAGAAGGTTGTTACCAGGAGGCTTATAAATAAGAGAGTAGGAGAAATCATTTGGCCGGCAATTAGAAAGTGAGGGAGAAGAGTAGTAGTACATCTACAGCCTTCTATAGGCTTTTTGTTATCATTTCTTTTTCTGTAATCAATCTTTCTTTCAATCCAAGAGTTGCTTATTCATAATTTGATCTTGTTCTTTCCAGTAGTACCTTATCAGATTATTGCCTTTAGATTTTGAGAGTGCATAGGAAACACGGATTTAAAAAGGGTTCTCGAGTTTGACAAGAGATGCAATAATGTTTGGTTGCGCTTAAAAGTTATTTTCTAGAAAGTTAACACTTATTCTTTAGAAAAGTAAGTTCGTCAGTAAAATAAAAATAATGAAAATCACATTTGACAAAATAAATAATCAGCACATAAAAAGCTGTAAAACATCCAAATGAAACAACAAATATTAGACCTGCCCATCTGGCAGTGAGAGGAAGCGGCAAAATCAATAACAGAAGTGAACTCTTCAGGAAGCAATTCTGGCTTGTTAACCCCAACCTTTCCATCAGCAAGTCCAACTCCTAAAATGTTCAATACATTCTCTTTATCTTCTTCTGCCTAATTTAAATAAAAAATAAAAAATCCCAAACAAGCATATAATATACGTCTTGTTTTAGAATGTAGAAAATCCAACGGAATTTAAGGTTAAAATATCGTCTATTTAATGGTCAATTGTTATTAAATTCTAAAAACCATTTACTATGAACTCGATCCAAAGACTAAAAATTACCTATGGATTATTTTACACGCAGTAATTTCACAAATCACAATTTCAAATTCACCAGAAATATATACATAAACACGCAATTTTCTCTAGAGTATACTACTACATTGATTAACTTCCTATTCATAACAATGCCTTACCAATTGCTAACCTAACTTCAAGGGATATAGAAGAAAGATACTGACAGAGCAAGAGCAAGGGAGCCAGAGAGCAAGAATTTCAAAAACTTCGATTGAAGATTAGGAACCCAATTGGGTAATTGTATTGAATTTTTCGTTGGTGTAAATTCATGGGACAGTGATGCTTTGGTGGGACTTGTGTCGAGTCGAGATGTGAGCGATAAAGGCCGTCGTAGAAGAAAAGCCATTCGGTTAATGAGGAAAACTAGAAGATTTTCTTCTTTTGGGATTTTATGGACAAGAAAATTGATAATTGTAACATCCGGTTGAGATAGCTTTTGAAGAGCTAAAAGAAAAACTTTGAGATTCAAAATTTGATTTTGGATCCATTGATTAATTTTATGAAAGAATTCTTTTCAATTAGAAGTGCTTTGGTTCAATGTAACTTTTTTTGAAAGTACTAATATAGGAATCTTTTCAAAAAATTATTTTTTAACAAAAATTAAGATAGCTTACATCAAAAACTTGTTTATGGAAATTAAAAGTAAAAAACAAAAATAATGTCAAACAAATCCTAAGCTTTGGTTGCAAAATGTACCTAAACTAAAGTCTTATATATTGATAATTGAGTATTTAGAATGTGTGGTTAAAACTTAAAAGAAGAATTTTTTTTTTTTGAATTTTCGCTTAAAATTGGAGTCTGCTTTATTGCTATGATCACAGCTAATATTCGTAAAATCCTATGATCATAGCTAATGTTCGAGCACACCACTTTTAAAGAGTCAATGTAAAATTATGTTTTTTTTTTTTTTTTTGATCCGTTTCACTATTAAATAAATTATGAATAATCATATTCCCACCAAGATTTAATTCTGTTACGCCACATTTAATTGCATCTAAATTATTTTATTTTTTTTAATCCGTCTTACTATATTAAATAAATTATGAATAATCATATTCCCACCAAGATTTAATTCTGTTACGCCACATTTAATTGCATCTAAATTATTTTATTTTTTTTAATCCGTCTTACTATTAAATAAATTATGAATAATCATAATCCCACCAAGATTTAATTCTGTTACGCCACATTTAATTGCATCTAAAGTCCTCGATATTTGTTCATTTAACAGTTGTCTTTAAATTTTTTTTTTGGCGAGCTTTTATTTTCAGTCTTTCATTAATTCACACATCTCGTCCATGAAGATTGTTCCTGTCAAAATATTTTATTTGCTTGGCTTGAAATGAGGAAAAAATATTTTGTCCAACTTTTGTGTTTATTTTTGTTAAAAAGACGATATGCAAATAAGTGGTTTTACGTTCTCCTGATGGATCTCTTGAACGAAAATCTTTATTAGAGAATATGTGCTAATTAATAAAATGTTAAAGATAAAATTAGTAAAAAAAGTCAATGACATAAGTGTTATAATGAGTAAAATTTAAGACATTAAGCAAAATTGAAATATAGAGCAAATAATAAAAACTGCGGTATGGCCAAGGTGCGGTTTGGTTTGGATTGGTTTCAACTCCAACTCGAAAGCAAAATCAAATTAGTCGATTTGGATGAATTACAACCCAAATCAACCAACTCTAACTCTTAAATCGAACCAATCAGTTTGGTTAGTCGATTTGAACTTTTTAGTCCAAATTGAATTTTTTTTTTAAAAAATTGTCCAAGTTTTGGGCTCATTTAGATTACAAAAACTAAAATAACTAAATAACTTTCTGCTAGAATAATTATTGACTAACAAAAATTAGGTTATTAAAGAAAGATTTAAAAAATTAAGAATTTTCTTGCATTTTTATACATTATGTAGTCTAAAAAAAAGATTAAGTATAACATAATGAGCTTGTGAAATAAAATTTTCAGTACTATTATTTACCGCAACATCATAGATTGAAGGGAATCGTTATATAGTTATGAAATTATGACTTGTCTTTTTATTTTTGTTTTTTCTTAAAAAAAGGGTAAATATGTTAGTGAATTGTGTTAGTTCAGTTAACCAGCGGTTTAAGGCTTTAAATTATGACCAAACCAAACCACCATTGGTTTATTTAAAAGAAAATCAAATCAAACCAATTACCTGTATCAAATCAACGGGTCGATTTGGTTTGATTGATTTGATTATATCTCCAATGCTACAATAAAATTGATTTGGTGCCAAAATCCTCTCCATTGATACACTAATCCATGTTTGACCACCATTGTTTGAAAACTTTTTTTCAACATACTTATTTTCAACCATACGTTCACACAATAAAATATTTTACGTGTAAACCTAAATTTTTTCCGTACTTTTTAATAACACATTTTCCTAAAACTTATTACTCAAAATATTATTTTTGAGAAAAAAAATCACCATCAAACAAGGGTTAAAACACCACACCAATTAGTTGTGGTGTAATCTTTGAAGTTTTTCATTATTACTAATTTGCGCTTCACTTAATATTACAACAAATTTTAATTCCTATTGTGACATTTTATTGTTTACAGCATATTTGAGCCCCATTTTTTGCCCAAAAATGCATTTTGAAACAATATATTGATGGAGAACGTGTGATTAAAAAATAAAAAACAACTTTAGGCTTGTGTGTAATTATTGAAGAATGAGTGGTTGAAATAAAAAAGAAAAAATGTATTTTCAAAATAATGGATAAAAACAAGAGCTTAATGATTTAACTCTACTTATATATTTATTTTAGATTTTTTTTTTGTAGTTAACATTTATTTGTAAATTTTAATCAAGTAACAAATAATAACAATAAAATTACTAATTAAAACTCAAAATTTACAAATTTGATAATTAAAATTAAGAAGAAATTGGCACTAGACCAAAATGTATATTGAAAAATAACAATTTAAAAAATAAAATACAACATTAAACTAAAATAATAATTTAATAATCTGAAATGCATTAATTGATTATTTTTAGAACGAATATACTAATTTCAAGAATTTAATGACGAAATAATTATAATTTTTATTATATATGAAACTTTTTTATACGTTAAATATAATTTTTTAATTATGGTATTAAGTGTAATGCATTTTTGAGTTATTAATAAATACAATATTTTGATTTATTAAGCCCTTGTTTGGGCACTATTTTATTTAAAATGCATTTTTTCCTTTCTTTTTTCAATCACACATTATTCAATTAAATAATATTACATGTAAATTAAAAAAAATATTTTTATTTACCGCACATTTTCTTCAAAACATCACTATTTTAAAATACATTTTTCTTCAAATTTTGATTTTAATGAATCCGAAAATATGGCTAATACAAAGATAAATTCAGCCCTTGTTTGGTGAAGATTAAATTTAAATTTTTAGTATATTTTGATAAAAAAAAATTATGAAATTTGTAGTTAAAAAGGTTTAGACCTTATGATATATGTTATTGAAATTAATTTTTAACTTTAATTTAGATTTTTTGCGAGCTCAATTCGAGCCAAGCTGGGCCGAACAGGCTCGAATTTATTTTTATTTTTTTGTATAAATAAAGGGCTGCCTAAAAAAAGATAGGTAGCAACCCGTGCTACCTTATTTTTAAGGCAGCAACCAATATGTTGCCTTGAAAACTCTTTTTTTTTTTTTTTTTGATCGGCTCAGACTTTTTCCTAGCCGAGTTACAGGCGGCCTGAGCCCGATTGCCACCCCTATCAATAACTAATCTTAATAATACATTTTATGAAATCCACAACTTTTTAACCAAATACTTCATCAATTTTTATTAAAATTTTAAATTTGATTTTGATCTCCACCAAACACTTTTTTTTTTTTCATTTTCCCTTATATTCTATTTTAAAATTATGTGATTTCTTTTCTTATTTCTTAAGAGGTAACTTTTCATTTAGATGTAACCATTTTAGTTAAAAATGCAATTGTAGATCTTATTATAAAATACATAAAATTTATTGTCTAAAACTTTTTTTCGAGATACGATTGACAAATAATTAATAAATCAACATAAATAAATGTTTTATAATGATATAAACAATATTGATATATAATTATTAAAATGATTTTTCCCAAATAATTTAATAAAGCTAGTTAAAAATTCACTAAATTACTGTTTGGTAGAAATTAAGTCAAAGTTATCAATTACTTTTAACTACATATTTTATGAGTTCGACAATTTTTAAACCAAAATTTATCAACCTTAATCAAAATTTACTAAAAATTTGCATTAGCCAAATATGTTATATTTATTGATTCACATTTTCTCTAATTTCTGTATTTTTTTTACTCTTTAAATTTACACAAGTTTTGTAAAAGTAACGTCATCGCCAAGAGTAATGTTTTTTGTATGTCGATGTGTAGATAAATCACATATTACATGAGAGACAAAGAGAGAGAAGAAATTTAGTTATTAACTTATTATAATTTTTCTCTATCTTACATGCGATGCATCTATAGTACACGATAATGTAGGAATGGCATCACTCAGTCATTAATGTTAAAAAAATGTCAATAAAAATAACAATAATAAATTGGCATCAAAGTTTAAATCTTATCCTGTCTAGTATCTTTTTATTAAACTAGTCGCTATCACGTGCGTTGTACAAATTTTACATTTATCGTATTTTTATTATTGTATGAATTTTAATTTTTTGGAAAGTTTTTTAAACAATATCTAGAAATATTTCCATGATATAAGAAAATAATTACAAATTATTTTTACAATTGCATACCAATATGTTATCTAGAAAAAATATGCTTATATATTTCATGTTTGAATAAAAAATATACAAACTATTTTGCTTGTATTCTTTGATAGTGTTGATATAATTGAATTAAATGTGAAGATTATATTTCTAAATTTTGTATAATTCAATATTGTAAAATAAAAAAAAGCTCTCAACACAGTGCGGAAAGAGTTGAACCAAGTGCGGAATAAAAATAAAAAAATGTGCGGAGAGGAAAAAAACATCTCCGCACAGTGCAAAAAGAGTTGAACCATGTGCAAAATAAAAAAAAATCTCTTCGCACTGACAAACCAACTCTTGGCACAATGCGGAGAGTAAAAACTCTCCGCAAAGTGCGTAGAGAGTTGAACCATGTGTAGAGAGAAAAAAAATCTCCGCACAGTGCGGAGAGAGTTGAACCATGTGCGGAGAGTTGAAAAATTCTTCACACAGTACAGAGTAAAAAAAAACTCTTTGTATAGTGCGAAGAGATGACAAACCAACTCTCCGCACAGTATAGAGAAAAAAAAACTCTTCGCACAGTGCAGAGAGTTGTTTTCAAATTCCTTATTTACAAGTCAAATTTTAAAATTGTAAATTTTTCGTATATACAACGAAATAGAGTTGAAAAACATTGCTCAAAATCAATTATGTATTCTTTAAATTTCAGTCACAGCTCAATTTCTAAGCATGCAAATCTTATTTAGGGTATTGGAAATGAGCTTTTTCGTGATTCATACGATGAAACAATATGTGAGTTGTGCCAAAAGGGGATATTGATAGTACCATGACATTGCTTTCACAAATAGAGGCTCTAGGGTATCATCCAAATTCAATATTTTACACTTGCTTGGTAGCAGCTTATGGACATTAGAAGCGGATACAATTTTCATTGAAATTATACTTTCGAGTTGTAGGCTAGGAATTAAAGTGTTCAATGCATTACTCAAAAGTTGTTTGAGAAAATGTCTCTTGGAATTTGCAAATAAAGTCCCGAAAGTTTTTGTTTTTCTCTTCACACTATGTAGAAAGATAGTTTGTCATCTCTCCGTATTTTGCTCATGTGCGGAGTTTTTTTTTGTCTCATGGAGTTTATAATATATACTAAATTTATTATTATTTTTTTAAAATTTATTGGCATGATGCGTGTGTGGAAGAATATTTGTCCATCACCATAAACAAAATTCTTCATAAAATGCAAAAAATAAAAATGCATAATAAATCTTCTCATTACGCTAATAAAATTACAATTTTTTTTTTTTTACAAATAACATAAAAAATCATTTTAATTTTCGACAAAAAAACACATTTAAAAAATAGTAATTTCATAACCATTTTTTTTTAATTTTTGGAAATACAATTATAAAAAATGAAACAATATTGAATTACAACATTTAATATTTAAGAAATTCAATATTAAATAAATTTTATACATTTATAACAAATTATAAATCCATATATGTAGCTTACTGTATTTGCAGACAGCTTACCGTATATGCTGCCTACTGTATTTGCACATTACCGTGTATGCTGCCTACTGTATTTGCAGCCTACTGTATTTGCAAACAATTTATCGTATTTTCACCTTACCGTATTTGCAACTTACCGTATATGCTGCCTACCGTATTTGCAGCTTACTGTATTTTTATCTATCAATTTTTGCACTTACAAATATCGAGAATGCAGAACACCGTACATTCACTTTCCAAACCAAATTTCAAAAAAATTTCCAAATTTTTATTTTTTCAATATAAGTATAAAATAAATATTAAATATATATGAAGCACAAAATATAAATACATATGAATATGGTGCTCAATCTTCAATTTTCCAATATTGAATTACACAAATTTAGAAATATAATTTTCATATTCAACTCAATCATATCAACACTATCAAAGAATACAAGCAAAATAATTTATATAATCTCGTATATTTCTTATTCAAGTATGAAATATACAAATATATTTTTTTTAGATTACATAATACTGTTATGCAATTATAAAAATAATTTGCAATTATTTTCTTATATTATGGAAATATTTCTAAATATTGTTTCAAAAACTTTTCAAAAAATTAAAATTCAAACACTTATAAAAATACGATAAAAGTAAAATTCATGCGACGCACGTGACAGTCATTGTGAAGATAGTTTTTTTTAACTTTGCACTTACAGAGAGTTTGCCAACTCTCCGCACTGTGCGAGGTTTTTTTTTTTATTTTTTTTTCGTTTTTTACTCCGCATTTTGTAAGGACAGTGTCGGCACAGAATGTCATCTCTTTTCACTGTGCGGAGAGTTTTGCCATGGTATTTGTCATCTCTTCGCATCGTGCGGATATTTTTTTTTTACTTCGCACTGTACGGAGAATTTGCTAACTTTTCGCACATGGTTTGCCATCTCTCCGCACTATACAGAGATTTTTTTTCTTCCTTTTTTTTTCTAGATATTGCTTCAAAAACTTACCAAAAAACTAAAATTCATATACTAATAAAAATACGATAAAAGTAAAATTCGTGCGACGCACGTGACAGTCACTGTGCAGATAGTTTTTTTAACTTCGAACTGTACGGAGAGTTTGCCAACTCTCCGCACTGTGTGAGGTTTTATTTTTATTTTTCTTTTTTTTCTTTTTGTACCCCGCACTTTGTGAGGACAGTGTTGGCACAGAATGTCATTTCTTTGCACTGTGCGGAAAGTTTTGCCATGGTATTTGCCGTCTCTTCGCATCGTGCGGATATATTTTTTTTTTTTACTTCGTACTGTACGGAAAGTTTGCTAACTCTTCGCACATGGTTTGTCATCTCTCCGCACTATGTGGAAATTTTTTTCTTTCTTTTTTACTCCGCATATGGTTTGTCATCTTTCCACACTGTGGAGAGAGTTTATTTTTAATTTTTTTAAAACTCGTGTGCGAAGAGTTATTTATTACTATTATTTTTTGCTCATGACAGTTTATATTTACTAAAATTATTTTTTTTTTTTAATGCTAGTGGCATGATATTTGGAATAACATTTGTTTGATATAAACAAAATAAAAAATGACATCATGCATAGTAAAATCAGATTAATTTACTGTTGCATGAATAGTAGATACTCATTCCCCTTTTTATTGGAAGTTAGATATTGATCAATTTAGTGGTGTCAATGAGTTGAATCGAACTGGCTCGCAAGTCGAAATTCAAGGCTTGGGCTAGACTAAAGTAAAATGGTCCGAACTTTTTTGCAAGTTCCAACTGACCTAAGCTTTGCCCGATCAAGAAATTTAAGCTTGGCCCGAGCTTTGGGCTCAAGCCTTCCTAGGTAGAGCCTGCCTTTTTCCCCTCTCTTTCTTCGTGCTGCCAATTTTAGGCAGCACGCGCTGCCCTTTAACCGACTTTTTTTTTTTTAATTTAAAGACACGTGAGCCCGTGCCAACGAGCCACACGAACCGACTCAAGTTTTTTTCAAGCCTAGCTATGGGCAACACGAGCCGACGAGTTCAATTGCTATCCCTAGAGCAATTTTAGATTGTCCATTAAATAAATACTAATATTCACAAAATATGATTAAGATTAACTAACTTTGGTGTTAAAAAAGATTAAAAGCCCAGTTGAGCCCCATTTTTGCTTAAGAATGTATTTTGGAACAGTATATTAATGAAAAATATGTGGTTAAAAAATACGAAAAAATTTTAAATTTAGAAGAACATATAGAAAAGAAGAGAAAAAATATATTTTGAAAATAATGAAATCAAACAAGAGCTAAATAAGATGAGTATCAATACTTATTAAATCATTACACTGCATATAGATATGAGATGGACCATGAAAAAATTATAAAAAATGCGAGGCAGTTGAGGCTTTTGAAAATTGATTGAGGAGGTGTTTGATAGGCATTTTTATGTAAAAATGCATTTTAAAATAGTAAATTGATATGAAATGTATGATTGAGAAATAAGAAAAAGTTTTTGATTTACGTGTAATATTATTTTAATAAAGGATGTATGGTTAAAAAGAAGAGAGAGAAAAATATATTTAAAAAAAAATGACTACCAAACGGGATCTCATTGTCTCTATGATTATCATAAACTCCTCGAGGTTTCTGAAATTTTACTGTTAAAAGAACCATTTTTTGAAGGTAATGACCAATGTCTCATTGTCTTATTTCGGGTTATCACCACAAAATATCTCGCTCCCAATCCATCCCGACCGCGTGTCACCTTTTCAAAATATTTTCGATTTTTCCAATATTTTCATAATTATCTTTCGATAAAGGCAAAATCCATGGGCATATAAATACCTCCATCTCTCTATGTTTTGTGCCCCTCTCTCCTTCCCCCCCTTCCTCTCTCTAGATCGCCCTCGATCTTTTTTTCGATTTTCAGCTTCTCGCTAGGATTTTGTCACTGTAACAGTAAATCCTTAAACCCTTGTTAGTTTTCACCTCAAATTTTTTTTCAAAAGAACCCTCGAGCTGAAGTCCATCTCCTTTCTAGGGTTATCAGATCTCAATCCAGAATTTCACATTTTAAATCCATCAAGAGTTTCAATTTTGCTACCCAATTTGAAGTTCCCCCAAAAAATGTAAGTAACCTCTTAGTTTACTCTTACTGCAGCAACAATTTTTTTTTTTTATTGTTAATAGCCCCTCCAGCTAGGGTTTCAATATTATTTGAATAAGTGCTGTGAATTTTCGGCGCAAGGCTTGAATTTTACTGCTGAGTTCTAGTAGGGTTTTTCGAGGTAAAAACCCTAAATGGTTCTAGAATCTGAATATGAGCGATGGAGGTAAAGCGGAGAGTAAGATAGGGAAAGAGAGTACAATTACTCGAGCTGGTGAGGATAATTTTGGCCGAGCAATATCGAAAATTGCAGTGGCGCAGATATGCGAGAATGTTGGGTTTGAGAGCATTAATGAGTCGGCGCTTGATTCCCTTGCTGACTTGGCCATCCGGTATCTCCTTGATCTAGGGAAAACAGCCAAATTTTATTCAAATTTAGCTGGTAGGACCGAATGTAACGTGTTTGATATAATTCAAGGGTTAGAGGATTTGGGCATGTCGACAAGGATTTCAGGTGCTTCAGAGGTTGGTTTTAATTGTGCAATTAGTTCGGGTGTCGTAACAGAGATTCGAAGTTATGTGGAGTCGGCTGAGGAGACACCCTTTGCACAGCCAGTTCCACATTTTCCGGTGGTCAGAGAATGGAGACTGATACCAAGTTTCTTGCAAATGGGTGAGACACCTGGTTTTAAACATATTCCAAAGTGGTTGCCTGCATTTCCCGATCCTCACACTTATATACACTCAGCCATGTGGAATGAAAGGGTTTCCGACCCTCGCACAGACAAGATTGAGCTAGCCAGGCAGCATAGAAAGGCAGAGAGGGCTTTGTTGAGCTTGCAGAAGAAGCTTGTCTGTAATGGGCTGTCCGTGGCGTCTACATCTGCTGAACCAGATGATGGTAGGAACAGTTTGGAAGTTAATGATATTAAGAACCAAATTTTGGCTAATCCTCTAGAAGATGGAGAGCGGGATGATTCTCCTGTTGTTCTGCCTGGTAATTTCTCTGGTGAAGCACAGATGGAAAATCATGTTTCTTTGCTGGAGACATTTGCTCCTGCGATTGAGGCAATGAAGGACGGGCTTTCTGATTCTGGAAATGATGGAGAGAAGAGTTTTTTGGGCAAGAGGCCTGTCGTTCCACCTGCTAAGATCTCTGGTGAGGCACAAACCGAAAAACATGTTTCTTTGCTGGATACATTTGCTCCTGCAATTGAGGCAATGAAGGACGGGCTTTCTGATTCTGGAAATTATCGAATGAAGAGTTTTCCTGGCAAGAGGCCTGCTGTTTGTTTGGAGTTCAAGGGTGGTAAAAAAGTCTTTGGTGAATCATTGGATTTGAGGATCCGGAACAATACTTTTCGTAAAACGGCACCCTGGTTTGGACGTGAGGATGAGAAGGATGACAAGAAGAGGAGGATTGAGTTTATACTGAGACAATCCATGGAAAACCAACAGGAGCTGACTTAGATGTATATTAGTAGTTCATTGATTGACTTGGTGGAAGGGAATTGTCATACTCTGTTCAGAAAAATAGCACTTGATTAGGTTAGTCAAAACTTGAACTGTACTCGGCTTGTGAATGTGTTGAGAATCCATTTAGGAACTGGACCCATTTTTTCGAGGTAAGCAAATGGTTATTTCAGATTTCTCCATTCAGCTATAGTGTGATTTTTTCCCAAAGAAATTGTAGCTTCCATTATTTTTTTAGTGAGATGTTGATCTTAGCTTGTGCATTTTATTCTCTGCTTTTGGTGAGCTGTTGGTCATGAACCTTATTTTATAGCTCAAATGTTATTTAAGGTAGATCTATTCAAATTTTCATGTGGTGCAAGTACAAGTAAATAATTTACTCGTGGACATCTCCTCAGGGATATTATAGTGTCTCCTTGCACCCAAGCTATCACCTTCTAAAAGATGGGTAAGAAACATCTAGGGTTATTCTTTGTTGTACTTGTTTAAATCAGGCACATCGCATCCATACTAAACAGGTTCCTCAAAAACTGGGAACCCGGTTCGTCTAAACTCTTCCTCTGTTTGCTGCTTGTTTCGATTTTCATGCACGCTTTGGTATTTGCATATACTTTTGACTGAAACTTATAGAATTATTATTACTCCAGTAACTACTGCAACAAAGAAAAAGTTATTTCAATCTGCACCTATAGAATATTGAAAGAGTTTCTAATTGGAATATGAATTGAATATTGGTTGACATCGATAAGGTTTCTATACTAGGAGGAGAAACTAAACATGGAAAACAAAAAAGAATAGATACATTATTATGATAATCAACCACAAACCATTTGGAACTTTTATTTGTTGCTAAAGAATATGAAGAAAACATATGGTTTACCAAAAAGTAGAAGTTTTCCTAAATTTTGTTAGTGAGTACCCTGAATTACCAACTAAAATGCTATGCTATACCAACGAAAATGCTATGCTATTCTGCATCTATATATATGCAAGCAAATCAGTTATATATGTGGAGAGTGGACATAATGCCATATGACATGAACAATCTGGATAAATCAATTTTGATAAATAATTTACGCGTGGAAGGAAATGGGTGGTATGGATGTTCTTCATAAGTAATATAAATGAGGAAAAATATATAGGGTGAGGGACATCGATATATTTCAAAAAATTATTCCAACTTCTGATGTAAACGAAGTGAATCATGACTGATCTTTTATGGTCAAATGTATAACTATAAAAGCATGTGTGGGTTACCATGCTGCTTTGACAATAAGGTCTTTCAAAATTGACTATTATGGGAACTCATTTCTGGAGAGGATATAAAAAATTCCTTCTAATTTCTTCGAGGTCGAACCTAAATCTGTACTTGAGATCCAGTTGTCCATACATTAACTCACAATTGGGATTTGTTACTGTGATCCAACTTCAGCAATGCGTGCCCTTTCATAAGTTCACTTCGATCAAGCCAGGAATGGCATATCTTAGAAAGATTAATGAGTTTGAAGTTAGGAACTGTTTATAGTTAGTTTTCAAGTTCTAGCTTAGTTTTACTTAATACTCTAGCAATCCACGTTGATTGGAAGAGGAACTTGCTGCAACCCGATCATCATCCTTATTCCATTGATGGCTATTGCTGCCATATTTCACCCCCAAGAGCAATTAAATAAGTTAGCATTCAACTGTTAGCCACTGCTGTTTGGAAACTTGAGTCTATTTCACCTTTCCCCTTTCCACTCGGTTTATTGGTGTACTCAGCATTATTGTGGCTGTTTCCAAAATTTGTAGTTCGAAGAAAGATAATTGTTCGACAGAAATGTCAGTAACCACATTTATGCTGTGCTTTGCAACTTCGATTTAGGATCCACAAGAAATCTAGTGTTCAATTTTGTAGTAATCTCGTGAAATTTTAACTGAGTACACAAGCTTACAAGCATGCTTTGAAAGTTTCCTTTTATCTTTTGTAATTTCTTTAATCTTTTCTTTTTTTGTTTGTTTTCTATACCTTCTATTTTTGGAGGCTGGGGAAGTGAATTCGGGTCTCTGTCTCCTTCAATGCTTTATTTTCTCTAATTCTTCCTTGTTTTATCCTTGCGCAATATACTAATGGTTATTTGTCTTTCATTTTTCATTGAGAATAAAAAGTATTACTACTCGATTTCCTTTTTACTGTGTTACGTAATATAACCTTAGTAACGATACCTTTTTACTGTGTTACGTAATATAACCTTAGTAGTGATATGAAGTAGATTGGTTGGCTATACATTCGTGTGCTGATTTTTGAGTTTAAGAAGTTTTCACATATGTGACAAGATACGAAAATTGAATTAGGCTTTTCTTTCGATTATCTTGGTTGCTGGGGACACCTTTTCTGTTGTTTTTTTCAAATTTCTTTCGGGTCAAGGAGGAGAAAAGGCGTGACACCTTTTAATTTCCTGAAGAGTTAAGCTAATGAAGGAGCATACTTAGAGCTTTACTGTTCTTATTCATCTTGAAAAGTATAGCCTCTGTATGCCATAATTTCTAATTCTACCTTCAGGAAAGCTGCACGTGTGCGCACATTGATAGATTTTCTATTCTATTTTTGTGATATTTTATAGTCCAACTAATTTTGACATGGCAGCCTCACTTGAGATGGGACTTCAGTTTATCCTGTAGATCTCTTTTGTGGTTCTTGTTTACCAAATGTTACTGTTGCTCAGTGGTCATCACGATATTTTATTCTTTTATATGTTTGAAACGAAGCCTTAGACACTAGAATAATGCTATCACGCACCAGTGGTGCTACAATACCAATCTAGTGGGCATGATGTGATAAGCTCAATAAGAGGTGCAATTAAGTGAGTCATTTAATGCTATATTAGTGCTATATAGACTGATGTTTTAACACGAGTGGTGCTAAATAGCATTACTCTGGACACTACAATGTACAAGATTTATGCTTTATTTTCTTCTCTAAACACTATTCAATTCTTCATGCCACACGTGCCATAAGGTTTGCAGCCAAAGTTGATAGTTTCTTTTTGCAATTTCAAACAAATTAAGATGCTGAGAAATCCCTTGAATCTGAAGCCCAAATATGTGGATGTTACAGAAATAGTTGGGTCAATTTTCAGCATGTCATAGGAATGTCACTTTATTGTTTTCTCTACAAATTTGGATGATATTTTTGTGCATTTGGACATGGAACTGCTTATGTGGGAAGATTGTGTAGGCTTGCAGGTAGGGCTGGGCATAATCCAACCCAAACCGTTCAACATGACCAACCCAAACCAAATTGATCGGTTTGGGTCGATTTTTTAACTTCAATTGGATTGGGTTGGGTTTTAATTCATAACCCGAGACCTAGCCCAACTCGGTGAATTAAAAAATTAATATGTAAGATGGAAAAATAATTTAAATAGACACAATATTAAAAATAAGAGAATGACATATAATTTATAGACATCCATTTTCTTTACATAGATTGATTTATACGAACACTATGTACAAATACAATGTTATTTGACGACAAAGTAAAAATTAAAGGCATGATGATGATGAAATGAATGAATTCCAAAAAATTGTAAAAAAGAAAATTCTTCATAAATTTTAAACTTATTTATACATTATTTTTAGAAAGAATTTCTTGTTTATGTATATAAATAAAAATGGAGGTTTTTAAGTAATTTCCAACTTTAAAAAATTATCCAAATTTAACAAATAAATAGGATCCAACTTTAAGTGGACCAAAGCCTAAACCGACCCAAAGTTGATCGGTTTGGGTTGGGTTGGGTTTAAATCAATAATTGGGTTGTGTTGATTTTTTATCAAACCGACTATGTTGGGTTGGAAAAAAACCGAGCCCAACTCACGCCCACCCCTATTGCAGGTTATGTAGGTATAGCCCTTGTTTGAGCTCAACTCTTTTGGAAAAATACATTTTTTAATAGTGTTTTGACATCATTTCAACTAGCGGCATTACTTCCACACAACTAGACAAGTTTCTTGTTAAAAACGACAATAGAAGT
>NW_019239545.1:24820-36256 GCF_002742605.1 Olea europaea var. sylvestris
CTTGAAAGAAAAAATTATAGTTGTTAAAATTACTTATTTCTATAGGAATCTTTATTTGCTTATTTTGACCAAAGAAATTTATCTAATGCATGCTCATTTATAAAACGTTCAGATTCCAGTTTTCTCTTGTGAATAGAAACTGGAAATGATTGCTTACTGGAAGAGGGATGAACATGGTTGACTTGACGATAAAAAACCAAAACTCCGCCGCCTCCATCCATGGGCCTCCGCCGATACATGGCGATCACTGCCATGAGATGACGGAGGAATATAATTAATAGAGCTGCTACAGAGCTCGGGATTAAATCCCAGATTTGGCTCCAGGCTCCAGGGCCGAGGTGCTGGAGCCAAACCCGGAATTTAATCCCTGGAGTTCCAGCATTTTTCTAAAATAAAAACGCTTTGCCGGTCATAGTTAGTGGCTCATTTCCGTTTTTCAGTCAAAGATTAGGTTGTCAAAATGTAATGAGTACAACTCAACTATTGAGAGCATCTCTAAGGATCCGTTTGATTGTAAGAATAGAATTTGGGTGGGAAGAAAATACATTTCGGGGAATTAAATTGTCTAGAACTTGTTTTATAGAGAATTATCAATTAAATGTGTTTGATTGATATGAATTTTTACCTGAAAAATGTTAAAATTTTGAATATTTTAGTGTTCGTTTGGCTTTATTTTTCATGAAATTTGTTAATTAAATAGATAGATTTTTTTACAATTGTATATAGAATTTGTTTCCATTGCGAAAAAAAAGGTGGAAAACCTATTTTCTCACCAAAGTTAACTACAAGAACTTTTACGTCTAACAATAAAAAATTTCATCTTTTAAGTTTACAATTTCATATTTCATTGTTGAATATAATTAACGATCAAATTAGGGCAATGTTTGACATCCATTATTTGAAAAATTAGAGGGTGTTTAAGCCTCATTTTTATGAAAAATGCATTTTAGAATAATAGATTGATGAAAAATGTGTGGTTGAAAAATAATGATTTTTTTAAATTTACGTGTAATATTATTTTAATGAAGAATATGTGATTGAAAAGAAGAAAAAGAAAAATGCATTTTGAAAAAAAAAAAAAGAATCAAACAAAGCCTTAAAGAGTTTTGAATAGTATTTGTTGACGTTGAAATTTGTAAGGCTAATCTCAAGCCAATTTTAAGAAAAGAGGGCAATTTATTGTTACATAGGATCACAAAATATATGGAGAAAAAGTAATTAGATTCTAATTTTGTATGTATCTTTACTTTTTTCTTCAAAGGACTTTTACTCTACTATTTATACATGGTTTCGATCGAAATTACATCAAATCAGTCAAATCAACTATAGTACCAAGCTCGGAACTCGGGTCGTGGAGTTCTCCTGTGATTGGTCGATGAGGCCGGTGACCATATGCCAATGTTTTCCCCAAGTGATGATGACCTGCAGAGGGTTTGAGATTCAAGACTTTGGATTAGTGGTTTTGGACGGCGGTGACATCATTTGTGGCAAGTGTGCATGATTGATAGGGTGATGTGACAGGAGGTAATTATGATGTTTTTCTAATATGATATCTGGCTAGTTCGAGTTGGGAGCAGTGACTGAACTCATCTCTACCTGAGGTGAGGTTAGCGAATTATTTTTGTTAGATCGGAGTTCGATAGTCAACAATATTTTTGAAAAATGTGTGGTTAAAAAGTAAAGAAACTTTATTGATTTGTGCGTAAAATATTTTATTGTGTGAATGTGTGGTGAAAAATAATACTGTAACAAACAATTTAAATTTTTAAAGGTTGTCAAAAAGGGGCTAGGTTTGTCATTCACTCCTCGTAAAAGGTTCACATAAAATGTGTGTGTGTGTGTGTGTGTGTATATATATCTTGTAATAATGATATTTTGAAAAAATAGGTAGGAAACATTTTTAATCTACGTGTAAAACTACATCATTGTAAGAATAAATGGCTCAAAATGAATTTAAAAAAGGACTATGCTGTGTGTACACAATGGTGTACACACGACTTTACACCCCACACGTGTAAAGCCG
Organism: Olea europaea var. sylvestris; assembly: GCF_002742605.1. Classification (NCBI taxonomy): domain Eukaryota; kingdom Viridiplantae; phylum Streptophyta; class Magnoliopsida; order Lamiales; family Oleaceae; genus Olea; species Olea europaea. The sequence continues at coordinate 26,844 of NW_019239545.1, forward strand.
TGTGTACACACGATATTTTCCTTTAAAAAAAATAAATTTTTCTAAAAATTGGGCTCAAATGGATGCTAAAATTTTGTAGCTAATTAAATATTCAATGACTACAAATTTTGATGGTATTTTCCAAATGCACTTTTGTCACTGAATTGTTCTCATTGGGGATGTTTTTAACGACACAAATTTTGGTGGTACAAAACTTTTGTCTAAGAAGTCATTTTCAGTAGAAGAGTTTTATCAAAACTCTGTCCGCTGTACAGTAAAAAGGCAGCGCATTTATTGATCAAACCAAGCAAAATTATCTTCGTATCCTTTAGCCATTTATTTCATTGTATTTGAGAGATGGGCATTTTAGGAAATTTGCTCGACATTGAGTCAATAATGAGCTGGACATTGAGTCAATAATGAGCTGCATAGGGACCCACGTACGGTCATATTATTGTTAAAATCCGGTAAGAATCATGCCCAAACATGGGCAAAATTAGTGATTGACTAAGTTCATGTTGGCCACCATTTTTTATATTTATTTTTCAATCACATTTCATGAAATTTACAATTTTTAATCCTATATTTTATTAATTTTTATAAAAATTTATTAAAAATTTTAGCTAAACCAGTCAGGTGCAAAATATTCAATGCTTGAACACTAATAACACCGATAATATTGTCGTCGCTAACCATTGACATAGGTGAACACTAATCTCCAATAGTATCGTAGTTGATAATTTCATTTGATCATTAACATACATCTATTTCTATTAGAAGTACCAAAACTCATATTGTTTATTATCGCAATGAAAAAATTTGGATAACACAATGCCACTATGGGGGCGTAATATTGGATATAATTGAATACTGCAATAGATAAAATTTGAACTTCGCATTTTTATCAATACTATTTAGGGTTTGTTTGAGCATCTTTTTTTGGTAGAATATGTTTTGTAATAGTGATTTTTTTGGAATATGTACAGTTAAAAAGTTGTAGAAAGTTTCGGGTTTACAAGAACAATCATTTTATTAAGAGAATATGTTGTTGAACATGAGTTTTAGGAAAAAAGAGCTTTCAGAGAAAGAAGTTCAAACAGGAACTTAATACTTTACAATCTACCACGCCAAGTATACGAGAACTAAACAAAATAGATATTGATTTCGCATACTTTTGTATTACATGTCTTCTAATGTTGATCTCCAAATAACGTTATACATTTCAAGTAATTTATTCGTCGAAAACTTCTTATTATTATAATCGTCCTTTTTAACGTGCTTACATTTTTTGCTTTAGTGAATAGATTGTCACGATATACAAATAGAATATAAAGCAATACTACACGTAACTTTATGTACTTTTATACTCGAGCACTTAACTTTTTCACAATTCATTATACAAGAGCATATTATTATTATTATTATTTTTGGTAGACTTCGAAGTTAAAAACTTGTTATAATTAGTAATTTCATTGAAAAAAAATTTCAATTCACACACTAACACAGTAACCCACATCCGCCCGTGGTTCTTTCTTTGGCCTAATTATCGATTAGAAGATTTAGTATGTATGAATCGCTATTGGTTTGATACCAATAATGGCAGTCGTTTCAGTATGTTAAGGATACATTTGTATCCACGACTCAAAATTCGTTGATAATACATTTTTCCTATACTCTACTACATCACAAGTACTCATCAGAAGATCTGGACAATCTTGGTTCCATTGCAACCTTATTGGCACTCTATTATATACAGGCCTGTGATTTTCCAGTTTTGTAGTTTTGTGATTTTGAAGTTGCAAAAAATTGATTCCAGCTTGTTGCTTGTCTCACTATTTGACCTTCGATCCAATACATCAATTGTCAAACAAAAATTCAGGGTAGAATTCTTATCCTTCCACTTCATCTACTTTTCCCACTCCATAGCTTTCCCTCTTTCTCCATTACCATCCACAACCATTTCTACACTCCATTTTTGCATCAAACTTCTAAAATACGAAAAAGTCTCAAGTTTTCAACAATCCATAGTCTGCAAAATATATCCGTCCCTTGTCTCTTCAGCAGTCTTGTGTTCGAAAATGGCAGAGATAGAGAGTTCTCGGAAGCCCCATGCCATCATGATCTCGTTCCATCTACAAGGCCACATAATCCCCTTTGTCAATCTAGCCATTAAACTTGCTTCAAAGGGCGTCACCGTCACTTTTGTTCACCTCGAATTCATTCATCACCAGATTATCAAATCTCAATACGACTCCACACAAGTTGACTTCTTTAGTGAAGCAAGAAATTCCGGCCTTGACATCCATTACACAACAATCAGCGATGGTTACCCGGTCGAATTCGACCGGTCTCGGAACTTAGACCAGTATGGAAAGTCCTTCTTGCTTGATTTCCCAACTCTAGTAGATGAATTTGTCGGGAAAATACTCCACTCTCATTCATCATCTTCTTATAACTACTTCTTGGTTGCTGATACTCTCTGTGTTTGGACTGCAAAAATTGCTAGAAAGTATCATATAGTGAATGTTTCATTCTGGACTGAACCAGCACTTGTATTTTCTCTGTATTATCATTTAGATCTACTGAGGAAAAATGGCCATGTCCCAGCAAATGGTTTGCAGGAAAACATAAACTATATACCTGGGATTCAATCCATTAATACAAAAGATTTCATGTCTTATCTTCAAGGTCCCGAGTCAACCATTATACACACTATAATAATCATTGGATTTGAGGAGGTGAAAAGTGCAGATTTCGTCATATGTAACACAGTGCAAGAACTTGAAGCAGAAGCAGTATTGGCACTGAAAGAAAACCAGCCATTTTACGCGATCGGGCCTATTTTTCCCACAGATTTCTCCACGAATACTGTCCCCAGGAGTCTTTTATCAGAATCAGACTGCACAGAGTGGCTCAAAACCAAGTCTCCTGGATCAGTTTTGTACGTCTCATTTGGCAGTCTTGCCAAGACTGATGAACATGTAATTCTTGAAATTGCAGAAGGGCTTTTCCTTAGTGAAGTGAATTTTCTTTGGGTGCTTAGACCAGGTATTGTAAGTTATGATGATGATGATGAAATTTTAACAGTTGGATTTAAGAACAGGATTAAAGATCAAGGACTGATTGTACCTTGGTGCAATCAGAATCTCGTTCTGTCAAATCCAGCCATTGGAGGGTTCTTAACACATTGTGGTTGGAATTCTATACTCGAAAGTATATGGTGGAGAGTTCCAATGATTTGTTATCCACTGTTTACCGATCAGATTACAAATAGAAAATTAGTGGTTGATGATTGGAAGATTGGAATTAATCTTTGTGATGGGTTATCCATTTCAAGAGAAGAAGTTGCAGAGAAGATCAAGATTTTGATGGGTGGTGGCAAATCAAACGGCATAAAAGAAGAGATGAACAGAGCAAGGGAAATTATGCAAACTGCACTGAATGGATCCTCAGAGAGAAATTTTGATCAATTTCTTAAGGATTTGACGGCTAAATTCTTGAAAAAATGAAAGATTAATATCGCTTTAATGTAGCTAATGAGATTTTATTAGAGGGTTAATAAGGTCATGTCTTTCATAATTGGTTTGAATCATATGATTTTTTGTGAGGTTCTCCAAAGATAAATGTGATTTTTTTTTTGGTCTGTCGCATTAGAGTCTGGCCTCTAGCCGAGAAATAATATTTTTCATTACTTTTTAAACTATATATTGATTTAAATATGGACTTTGATAGAAATCACAGGGCCAGTCACGGCTCCTGTAGCCCATCGCTTAAAATTAATGAAATCTCCATGAACTCCACTTGGCGTATAAAATTTCTTTCACATGGGATTTTTTGATAAGATTTTACTCACATAGATCCACCTCATGTGAGTTTTCTGGTTCCATTCTATAATGCATTATTCTGTGTGTACAGAATAATGCAATCTCCATGCGTTCGGCCAACTCAGCAGAGTAAATTTCACTTGCATTCATTGAACTTTTTAGCCTTAGTAGCAAATTAGGTCATTGAACGTTTAATTCAGTATAGTCAGACCATTGATATTTAATTCAAAGGTTTTAAAAAAGCCTTTTTTATTTTAATAATTTTATGACCATAAAATAAATAAAATAATGCATATCAAACAACTAAAATCATAAATATTATAATTACTTAATACATTTTACAACTAGACAACAATTCAAAGGTTCCAATTAGACTGCTCTTACTTAAAAGAATCGAGGTCGAGACGCTAATAATAAACATATAAAAGATATATGACAATATGTTAGATCTCGAGGATCTTGGTATAAGGTACAGATTCGCCTGAAAAGAGGTCTTCATGTTTCGATGGTGGAAGACAGAACTGAAGAGCAAAGAAGATCAAATCTTACTACCCTCCAACCGAGTTGAGAAAGTAAAACCAAGTCGAGGCTATGGCTAACTATCTATTTTTTTTTTCGACCTTGTCATGTAGCTAAGACATGTTTTCATTTCTTTTCCTTTTTATACTTAAATATTCTGTAAAACCCACTTAAAATTGTATTACGTAATTGAAAATTGTTACATTATGTTATTTCTTTCGATAGGTGCCGCCACTTTGGACCAAAAATTTTAAATTGCTGATCAATTGGAATTCAGAAGCATCCTAAAGTTGTTTGTACGCATCGTTTTCCTTAAAAAATAATAATAATAAAGGTTACGTGCGTGGGCCTAATATTGTAAAATACTAAATAGAATGCAACCCATTATCGACCCGACTCTTGAAAAATGTTGTAATTTAGAGCTTTGTTTGGCATGATTTTGAAAAGTAAAAAGGAGTTTTTGAGATTCAACGATTGAGTTTTGACCCACTTAACTAATTTTTTTTTTTTAAATATTTCTTTTGTTAGAAGAGTTTTTAAATAAAGTTGATTAATGCGACTTTCTCTATAAACACTTTTGAAATAAAAATCTATTTTAGAAATTAGTTTCTAAACAAAAATTAAGATAATTTCCTCAAAATACTCTTGCAAATGAAGCAAAAATAAAAATAAAAATCATATCAAACAAATCCTTATTAGACGATGGATCATTGGTTCATATTAAACCCGCTTTTTTTGATAAAATAAAATCTACCACGATTGTAATTTTTGATAAATCGTAGACAAGGAGCTCCATTCCGCGTGACCAAGCGTCAAAATAAATAATAAGTATAAAAATAGAGTGAAGATTTTGGGCGGGGTTGAATTTTATGTCTTGTTTAATATAAGGGTTAAAATATTCATTTTTGTTGATATTTTTTCTCATGAGAAATTATTTATTTATTTATTTATTTTCAGAAGAACGAGGAATATTCTAGAATATTATAATCTGGAGTAATACAATTTTCCAGCAAGAATTATTGACCGCAATTAAAGACAAGATTAATATTCCAAGGCAATTTTAACCAATTCAAAATTGAAGGCATTATTTTTTTATTTCCTTCCCCGCGTGCATAACATTTATTTTGATATCATTGATGTACACACTCGAGGGCAGCTTTCACTTCCAAGACTAATAAGAAATTAAGGGGGTGTTTGTTTCCCATTTTTGTAAAATGAGAATAAAAAATATAGTCGTTATGGACCCCACACAAGAAATAAAAATTCAAATTTGATGGCTGGATGTAATGGATAACGGTTATATTTTTCATTTTAACGAGGAAAGAGTGAGAAACAAACTGAGGCTAATTAAAGTTATAAAAACAAAAGATAAACTTTTATTTGATTGATCATGCTTAAAAATCAGGTTCTTAAAATGTAAATAAAGTGATAGCGCAATTATCACATTAGACTCGCAAATTATTTATTTTGAATCACAAAAAATCGACACTTATGAGGAAGACATCTGCTAAACACTTATATGCAAATTATTTGATCTCATTGAGCGTTTCAATAAACTCTGCTTATATTTTTCATATTTCGTTTCAACTTAGAGTAAAGAAGAAAGGTTTGTAGTAGATGATAATCAATGTAAAATTTTATAAAATCTTATTGCGAACGATATGGCAAAAAAGAATCAAAGTAGTGGATTCCAAATTTATTGAGAATTGGAGTTAGTCGTCATTTAAATGCTAAATTTAATCAAAGTCAATTTCAATCAAATATTTATAATTACTAATATTATTATTCATCCATTTTGAGGGACTTGTTAGTCTCTGTTTTAATATTATAAATTTAGTCATAGTTAAAGTTTAATTTCAAATAAAAATTTAGCTCATATTTGAGCCACATTCTAGAAAAAAGTACATTATTATCAAATTATTGTTGAAGAATGTATTTTTTTTAAATAATATGGTTCAAACAACCCCTTATAATCATTACTATTACTATTCATCCCTTTGAAGGATCCACTATTATTATTCTTATTATTTTTTATCTAAAATATTTATTATCAGAAGCGCATTCTTCCCATTGAGCTAATAGTCAGTCGCCTCCCTCCCACCGGGGGGTCCACTATGTCAAAAGCGAGAAAAATTTCATCCCTATCTTTCAAAAGGATTCACGATATGTTAAGTCCTGATAAGGTTCTTTGTTTTACATCGAATTAAATAAATTTGTCAAAAGAAGACTTAAATTTTTATTTGTTTATCTTAAAAAAAAAACAATTATGTGATGATGAGTAGGGGAAACAAGGACTCCCAAAATCACAAAAAGGAAAAATAGAAAAAAGAAATAAAAAAAAGAAAAAAGGAAAAAAGAGAGCATTATACAATAGAAAAGAAATTGATATACTCATATACACACAACTTAAGGTATCTACTTTGAAACAACAAAGGAATTTTTGTAAATAAAAAAAGTAAAAGTTACAAAAGGTTAACAAAGAATCTTTCTTTCTCAACAAGAAAGGGAGCCAATTTTACTTATAAATTTTTTTACCGAATCTCTAGATCTCCCATTCTTGTTTTTCAACAGGCAAAAATTTCCGAGACCCGTCTCCAATTTTTTCCTTCAATCTGCATATATATCATTATGAGTAAAAAAAACAATTATGTGATGATGAGTAGGGGAAACAAGGACTCCCAAAATCACAAAAAGGAAAAATAGAAAAAAGAAATAAAAAAAAGAAAAAAAGAAAAAAGAGAGCATTATACAATAGAAAAGAAATTGATATACTCATATACACACAACTTAAGGTATCTACTTTGAAACAACAAAGGAATTTTTGTAAATAAAAAAAGTAAAAGTTACAAAAGGTTAACAAAGAATCTTTCTTTCTCAACAAGAAACGGAGCCAATTTTACTTATAAATTTTTTTACCGAATCTCTAGATCTCCCATTCTTGTTTTTCAACAGGCAAAAATTTCCGAGACCCGTCTCCAATTTTTTCCTTCAATCTGCATATATATCATTATGAGTAATCAACCTGAATCTTCAGACTCGTAAGTCCTTCACTACATTCTCAGATCTCCGCTTATTTTCATACGTTCATGTACAGTAAGAAGTATATTTACTTGTATTTGATTGTTTTTTCTTTTTGGTTGAATTTTGTGGGTTTTGTTTATGATTTGCAGTAGGGGTGCGAAGAGGGATTTCAGTACGGCGATATTGGAAAGGAAAAAGGCGGCGAATAGGCTCGTAGTGGACGAGGCCGTTAATGATGATAATTCCGTGGTTGCTCTGCACCCTGATACTATGGAAAAGCTTCAGCTTTTTCGCGGTGATACCATCTTAATCAAGGTTCGATTTTGGTGTATATGATATTGATTTGAATTAATAAGTTGGTTATTTTCCTTTTCCTGTACTATATATTTGATATTGTATGGTTTTGAGGTCGAACGTGATTGGGAAGTTTAGGGTGTCGTGGAATTTAGTTTTTTAGATGGAAGATTTTTTGGAATTTTAGGTCTGGGCAATTTCGAAATTTAACGAAATTTGGCCTCTTAGGCATAATTGGGTTTGTTCTTTAGCTGACAATGTATTAAAAATTGGATGTATGGAGGTATACTAGGAATTCTACTATACTTTTTGCCTTTATTATTTAAAAGCCTCTGGCCTTCTGAGATTGGATTTCTTTAATTTGTCTTCCGTTCTTTCATTGAAACTTTCATAAATGAAGTATAATCTTTACAGCTGATCGAGAACTACTGATTTGGATCTAAAACTTGCCGTGCCTAACTGCAAATTATTGTTGTAGAATATACGGATAATCATGAATGAAGATTTGCTCTACTATTTATCGGTTTCTATAAACGGACATATTATAATTGCCAAGTATCAATTTATTGGAGCTCTAGAATTATGTGAAACATGCCTTATAAAGGTGCATTGTTTTTAGTTGTGTATTTTGGAGTTAGGATTTTAAATTTAGCCCCAGTTTGGTGGCCATTATTTCCAAAACAATGTTTTGAATGGTGATTTTTAAGAGAATGTGTGGTTAAAAAGTACGGGAAAGTTTTGAGTTTATGTGTAGAATATTTTATTGTATGAATGTGTGGTTGAAAATGAGTATATAAAAATGAAAATAAAAAGATTTTTCAAATAATGGTTGTCATTGTTTAGTATGAATGCGTGTTTGAAAAAGAGTTTTCGAAAAATAGTTTAGTGTTTGTAGACCTTGAATTGATTTAGGGACTTTGATGCTAATGTGTTGAGACTTATGTTTAATACAATTTGCCATTGTTATATGTTTACTCATTTGGTTCTGATTTCGTGTAGGGTAAGAAAAGAAAGGACACAGTTTGTATTGCACTTGCTGATGATACTTGTGATGAACCAAAGATACGGATGAATAAGGTTGTGAGAAGCAACCTCAGGGTTAGGCTCGGAGATGTGGTCTCTGTTCATCAATGTGCTGATGTCAAGTATGGGAAGCGTGTCCACATTCTTCCTGTGGATGACACCATCGAAGGTGTTACTGGAAACCTGTTCGATGCATACTTAAAACGTAAGTTTCTAAAGCATTTAAATTTGTGCATCTTGTTGAAGTCGTTTAGTCTAATTAATCATTTCTTCTGTGTTCTTTCTGATACTATTTATCCTTGACATTGTGGTGAATTAAAATTTAACATGCTTCTAAATTTTAACTCAGTATGATAAAGCATAATTTTCTTCAGCATTTGATCTATGAATTTCTTTCTCTTTCCAATTTCAAACTGTACTTCTTGATTTTTTAATGATAAATTGCTCTAGTGGATCACAAACAAATAAACTCTGGAAAGTGGTTTGTCTGCTGATGCATTATGCGAACTATTAATTGACTCTCCTTGGATCTTTTCTCATTTGAATATATCATGGCAGTTTTGGTTACCTTACATTATTTAGATTCCCAACTAAAATAGTGTTAAGAAAGAAAAGAGTTTCTTTACATATGTATAGATCTATGAGGGAAAAAGTTAGCAGCATAATTTTAAGATATGCTACATCATTTTCCTTCACCCCCCCCCCCCCCCCCCCCCCCCCCCCCTATTTTCTTTTTTTTTTTTTTTTTTTTTT